>NW_028260839.1:0-36427 GCF_056163025.1 Triticum urartu | reverse complement strand
AATCTGTTGCTCTTTTTTTGGTACCAACAATTAAGAAACTTTTTCCCTGACTTGCTGCATCAAAAACTAAATCACAAGCTTCTGATAAAAAACGAGCCGTTCTAGCGAGATTTATAATATGAGTACCTTTACGCTTTGCCGAAATGTAAGGGGCCATTTTAGGATTCCATTTCTTAATACCATGACCAAAATGAACTCCTGCTTCTATCATCTCTTTCAAATTAATGTTCCAATATCTTCTTGTCATTTTTTCCACACTTCCTTTTTTTTAATCCTACCATTCCATTACGGAATTTAGTTCTTTTTGAAGATTAAGAAAGATCCGAAATAGCTTGAAATAAATAATAATTGTTCCGAGAGAACCTTGTACTAAGATAAGAGTTGGCCATTGATACATGGTATAAACATAACCACCTTAATGAATTAACTGACTTGTTTTACTTATTAAAATAAAAATCTTAAAAATCTAAAATTTGACCTGTTAGTGTTCTAAGTTCAAAAGTCTAGTAAAGTAAAAAATATTTTTATGGGGGTTCTTATGTCTCATAAAAATTGTTTGTTACGTCAGAATCTGAAGAAACTAATTCTGTATGGAGAAACAAAAAATCTCTCATTTCCGACGCGAATAGATTTTTTTTTTTTATTTCGAAATAAAGGTTCTTGTCTTGTGGGGAACGATGCACAAATTTTTGGAATCCGGTACCAACAGGTATAATCCCCCCCAGAACTACGTTTTCTTTCAAGCCTTTCAACCAATCAATGCGACCTCGTAGGGCAGCTTTTGCTAAAACTCGAGCAGTTTCTTGAAAACTTGCTTCAGATATGAAACTTTGGGTATTCAGGGAAGCCCTTGTTATTCCCAATAAGATTGCCCGATAATAGATCGATTCATCCAAAGCTCGTCCTGCTCGTTCCGCTCGCAATAGTCCGATTAATTCCCCAGGCGAAAAAACATTAGACATTCCATCTTCGGAAACCCGCACTTTTGATGTTACTTGGCGTATAATAATCTCTATATGTCTATTATGGATCTGTACCCCTTGGGATCGATAAACCTTTTGGATTTTATTAACCAAAGAGATACGACTTTGGGCTATGGTTAGCTCAGCTCCAATCAAGAATCCCCAAGGGACCCCAAGAATTCTTGGTATACGCTCATTCCAATCCTCAATTCTCCTTTCGAGATTCGGGGATAATGAATCAATTGAACGCGCTTCAAAGATTTGTTCCACTTTTGGAAGACCTTGCGTTATGTCACTAGATCTCGATTTTTCATATATAAACGTAACTAACCTATCTCCCTTGTAAAGGATTTCTCCATAATGACCATTAACAGTTGCTCCTGTAGTGGCCAAATAAGGTTTAGCTGCTCTTATAACAAAGGAATTCATATTTACAATGAAAATTTGACCGGATTTTTTTATGTGCGATTTAAATAGACATACATTTTCACAAATAAATTGTCCAAGGTGAATTATTGCCAATGTCTCTTCCCAAGAATCATGATGGACAAAGTGACAATTCAAAAGGAATGGATCCAACATTATGTTACTATCGAAATTAGAAATCCTTTTATTTTCATCTATTAAAGAGTATTTAAGTTCTTGAAGTACTTGGAAGGTTTGTTTTAAATTGTCAACGAACAAATATTTTTTTAACAGGATTTTATTATGCGTTAGTAAATAGTAAGATGAAGAAAAATGCGATATACTAGCTACAATAGCGCCTAAGGGCCCAAAAATTTCTCGAATAGGAATTCTAGGATTCCATTCTTTTATCGCATTGGGATGTTTTGAATTCTTGAATAAACCAATTCGAGAACAGTTGGATGCCGACAAAATCATCAAAGAGTGGTATTCTTTATTTCGATTCAACAAAGTGCCAATAGCTTCTGGATGTTGGCTAAGTGATTCAATCTTCGCCTTGGAATAAAAAGAATTGATATTGGCGCGATCTAACCTATTATGGGGAATCGGTCCTGCACTTGTCCTACCATACCTTTTTCGTGTATACGAAATAGTGGACTTGACTAACTCAATTCTTAGGAAATCGCGAATAAGATCATTTGCTCTTACCTCAACAAGGGAAGCACCAGCCTTTTCTTTTTCTTCTTGTTCCCAATTCACTACTAAGCAAGTTCTAACAAATTGACTATTTGTGTGATAAATTCTTTGAGTTAACTTGCTATTTTCATGAGAAATAAAATTGACAAGTCGAATTTGGAGATTATTTTCTTCTTGCAAGAGATCCTGCGGGAAAAGTGTTGCTAAATTTCTTCCTTCGTCCATTTCATATGCCACTGTAGGGCGAACGGAAACAAAATACTTTTCCTTGCTCTTGAGAATTTTTTTCCGTTGAACATAGACCCAATTTTTCCTTTTTTTTGATTCCTTAGAATCTTTTTTTTGTCTTTCTGGCGGTATCAAACAGCCACCTAATATCTTATCCGCCTCTTCAGGAAAATGAATATCTCCGGAAAATATTTTGAGTTCCGTATGGCTTTTTTTTCTCTTCACTCGGACCAGTCCGCCTAGTCGACTTCTTGTATTTTTTGTGAGTTGTGTATTCACTCCAATAATACTATTGTCAAGTATCTTTAGGGATGAAGATCTCGGCAAGATATGAAGTTCTTGAAGAATGAAAAAAAACCGATCTACTTCTTTTTGGTATTTTAGACTAAATTCTTTTGTTCCTCGATGCTCAATCAAACCCTCTTTTTTTAAGATGGAATCTTCCTCTGGGCTCTCGTATTCGTCCTCTGAATCTTCTTCTGAGTCTTCCTCTAAAGTACCATATTTTTCCTCTGCGCTTTCCCCGGGGCTGCCATATTCGTCTTCTGAGTCTTCCTCTAGAGTTCCATATTCGTCCTCTTGGGTCCTATATTTGCTCTCTGGGCTCCCATATTCCTCTTCTGAGTCTTTCTCTAAAGTCCTATATTCGTTCTCTGGGTTCCCATATTCGTTTTCTGGGCTCCCATATTCGTCTTCTAGGGTTTCATATTCGTATTCGTCTTCTAGGATTCCATATTTAGATTCTTCTAGGGTTTCATATTCATATTCGTCCTCTCGGGTCCTGTATTCGTCTTCTAGGGTCTCATATTCCTCTTCTGAGTCTTCCGCTCGAGTCCTATATTCTTCTTCTAGGGTCCTATATCTAAATTTAACAATTCCTGAACCCTTTTTATCTTTTCTGTATCGGGGATCGTCAAAATAAGCAAAAATAGTATTTCTACGTAAAACACCCATAAGGGGGATTTCAATCGAAATCCCAAAACAGGATATTAGTTCTTTCTCTTGTTCTTGATGATATTGTAATGGAATGACGAACCTATTTCTTCGCTTTTTCGCCAACAAATCTGAATTATCTTGAAAAATAGAAGGATAGATAAAATTCCAATGGCCATTGGACATGATTCGATCCGACGTTGAATAATCAAGAATTTCCCTATCTTTTTTACCATAAGTATTCATTTGATCTTGATCCTTGTGGAGTGAAAAAGACGCTATACTGGATCTGCACATACTTACTGACAATATCCATAAATGGCTTGTTTTTGGTAATCGGCGAAGATTACCATATTGATATTCGGGCGCATGGTAAACATCAGTACTCCAGTGCATTTCGCCGTCTGATTCAGAATAAATATGCTTTTGTACCCTTTCTTTAAAATGTAAAGTGGACGTTCCGGCACGAATCTCCGCAATTACTTGTTCGGATTTTACATATTGATCATTTTGCACTAGAATCAAGCTTTTTGAGGGAATATTCACACTATATAGAATATCTTGACTCTGAATAGTTACATGCAAGTCTATATAACATAGAAAAGCAGGCTGCCCATGACGGGTACGTGTGGGGTGAACCAAATTCTCATTGAATTTTATTTTTCCATTCGAAGGGGATCGTACAAGGTCGGCAGTACCCCCTGTGAATACTCCGCCAGTATGAAAAGTTCTTAATGTTAGTTGAGTCCCTGGCTCCCCAATTGATTGACCTGCAATAATACCTACGGCTTCTCCCAATTCGACCAGATCACTATGAGTAGGACTCCGGCCATAGCATAATTGACAGATCCAAGAAGTGCTTCGGCAAGTAAAGGGGGTTCTAATATATATTGGTTGTGCTCGAAATGGTTGTGCTCGAAAGGCAGTTATGAATCGATTGACTAATCCAATTCCAATATCTTGATTTCGCGCGGCAATGCATCGTGAACCGATATATATATCGTCTGCTAATACACGACCAATTAGTGTTTGGACAAAAAGTTTTTCCGTCATCCCATTTTGAGGACTTACAGAAATACCTCGGATAGTACCACAATCTCTTCTACGCACAATAATATGTTGAACTACTTCAACAAGTCTACGTGTAAGATATCCAGCATCTGCTGTTCGCACAGCAGTATCTACAACCCCTTTGCGGGCTCCATAGCAGGAAATTATATATTCTGTCAAAGAAAGTCCCTCGCGTAAATTGCTTTGAATAGGTAAATCAATCATTTGTCCTTGAGGGTCCGACATTAATCCTCTCATACCTACTAATTGGTGTACTTGAGATGCATTTCCTCTGGCTCCTGAAAAAGACATTAGATAGACTGGATTAGAAGGATCCGTTATCCGAAAATTTGAATTCATTTCTTGTTTCAAATATTCACTTGTCGCATACCATATCTCAACAGATTGGCGTAATTTTTCTACCGCGTGTACAGCCCCATAATAATAGTGTTTCTCCAAAAGAAAACTCTGTTGTTCCGCGTCTTGGACTAACCATCCCTTAGAGGGTATTGTTAAAAGATCCTCGATTCCTAACGAAATCGATGTAGTAGTGGCTTGATGGAAGCCCAGAGTCTTTAGTTGATCCAGTATATGGGATGTATATCCCATTCCAAAATGATCTATTAATCTGCTAATAAGTCGTTTCATACCAGTTCCGTCTATCTCTTTATTATGAAAGACCAGATTGGCCCGTTCCGCCATACATAAGTACCCCCTTTTCGGCTGAGTAGGATTCGACAATTGCTGAGTAGGATTCGACAATGGGCCTGAGTCAGTGATTCGAAAATTTAATTAACTTAATTGCCTCAATCTCAATCTGGATTCGCGTGGCAAATAATGATGATACTAGGGAAATCGGAATGCCCCCCGAAAGGGGAGGGGCATCGCCGAATCTAACTTTCTTGTTTAGGTAGTGTATGAATAGGCCTGACTAAATCCTTGTATGGCTTCCTCTATTTCTCTATAAAAAGAAATATGACCAAGAGTGGTTCGAATGTATATCGAACGAATTTCTTTTTTTCTATTTCCCATTATTAGATAGTGGGCATAAATCTCATGATAAGTCCCCAAAGATTCATATTGAACTTCAATCGGAACTTCTCTTGACCCAATGACGCGTTGATCCAGGTTCCATCGTAGCCACAAGGGACTATCTAAACTGATTAGTTTTTGTCTATAAGCTCCCAGTGCATCATAAGAACTAGAAAAATGGGGTTCTTTATCTTTCCTATATTTAAAATTATTATTATTATTGTAATTTACTTTTAGATTTGGGTAGTTTCTGCAACTATTATATCTATTTGCACAAATACCTCGACGCTTTCCAATCGTTAATACATAAAGCCCGATAAGCATGTCTTGGGTTGGTACGCAAATAGGATCCCCAATAGCGGGAGATAAGAGATTCATATGAGAAAACATAAGTAAACGGGCTTCTGCCTGAGCTTCCAAGGATAAAGGTAGATGAACAGCCATTTGATCTCCATCAAAGTCCGCATTGAAACCCTTACACACTAATGGGTGTAAAGAAATAGTACGCCCCTCTACTAAAGTGGGTTGAAAGGCCTGTATGCCTAATCTATGCAGGGTAGGTGCTCTATTTAACAGTACAGGATGTCCCCGCATAACTTCTTGAAGTATTTCCCATACAATGGGTTCTTTTTCCCAAATTTTCCTTTTAGCAATCCTTACATTAGAAGTGGCGCGTTTCGTGATTAAATCGCGAATTACAAATAGCTGAAAAAGCTTTATTGCTATCTCTAGAGGTAATCCACATTGATGTAATGAAAGCGAAGGACCCACAACAATGACAGAACGCCCCGAGTAATCGACCCGTTTCCCAAGCAGAGTCTCGCGAAACCTTCCCTCTTTACCTTCAATTACATCTGAAAGTGATTTGTATACTTTATTGTGACCATCCCTCGTCGGTTGCCCGCGGGACCCACTATCAAGAAGTGTATCCACGGCTTCTTGTACCAATTTTTCCTGGCACATTACTAAATCTGCTGGCGCTAATTCACTTCTTTTTAATAGATAGGCAAGATTGTTGTTCCGACGGATAACTCTCTTATAAAGTTCATTAATGTCTGAAGTCACTACTTTATCTCCAGACCTATAAACAATAGGTCTCAATTCGGGAGGAAGAACCGGTAATAAGCACAAAACCATCCATTCTGGTTCTACATTTGTTTGAATAAAATGTTTCGCCAATTGCATGCGTCTAATCAAAAAAACTTTTCTTATTCGTCTTTTTCTATCTTCCCACTCATCTCCACTATACCCCTCGTCTTCTAATTCCTTCCATTCGACCAAAGAATTCTCTATAATAATTCGCAAATCCAAATCTGCTAATTGTTCTCTAATAGCACCTGCTCCTGTCGCAATTTCCCGATTTCGAAATGTTGCAAAGCCTGGGGTAGAAAAAAAGGGAGAAATGCTGTGGTTACAGGATGCAATTTCCTCTTCGAATAAACCTCGTAATCGTAAAAAAGTGGGTTTTTTAGTGCTGGGCCTAGCAAAAGAGAAATCGCCGTATACTAGGCCCTCCAACTTCTTAAGAGGTTTATCTAAAAGATTCGCGATATAACTAGGAAGACCTTTCAAATACCACACATGAGTCACGGGACATGCGAGTTTGATGTATCCCATTTGATATCTTCGTATCCGAGAATCCACAAATTCGACCCCGCATTTTTGGCAAAATCTTTCGTCTTCGTTTTCAGCTCCGCTCGCTCGAGAATTGCCACAAGCGCAAATCCCGCTTTTTATGGGTCCAAAGATTCTTTCGCAAAACAATCCATCTTTTTCTGGTTTATCGGTTTTATAATGAAAAGTAGAGGGCCTTGTGACTTCGCCAACGACTTCTCCATTAGGTAGGTTTTTGTTAGCCCAAGCCTTTATTTGTTGAGGGGAAACGAGTCCAATTTGAAGTTGTTGATGTTTATATTGGTCAATCATAAAATAGAAATAAGAAAAGAATTTATATTTATTCCGATCAAACTTCCTCCCTATTAACCTGGAAGTTCTTTTCAGATACAAGGAAATGATTCAGTTCTAGAGCCAAAGATCGTAGTTCTCGAACGAGCACTCGAAAAGATTCTGGAGGATCCTCATGATTAGGTATTCTTTTTCCCCAGATCGTAGCATTAAGTATTTCTTGGCGAGCTATAAGATGGTCAGATTTATAAGTAAGTATCTCTTGTAAAATATGAGCAACACCAAATCCTTCTAAAGCCCAAACTTCCATTTCTCCTACTCGTTGTCCCCCTTGCTTGGCTCTTCCTCTAACCGGTTGTTGTGTAACAAGTGAGTAGGGCCCAGTAGAACGCCCATGAATTTTCTCATCAACTTGATGAATTAATTTTAAGATATAGGACTTCCCTATTAGAACAGGTTGCTCAAAGGGGTCGCCTGTTCTTCCATCAAATATTCTGCTTTTTCCCGGGTACTCGGGTTCAAATACCCATGGATTTTTTGTTTCTTTACTGGCTTCATATAATTCTGAAAACACAAGTTTTCTTGAAGCCTCTTGCTCATATCTCTCATCAAAGGGTGCTATTCTATAATGTTTCTTTAGCAGATCCCCCGCTAATCCGAGCGAGCTTTCAAATATTTGTCCCACATTCATTCGGGAGGGTACTCCTAAGGGATTGAAGACCATATCAACGGGTGTTCCATCTTGCAAATAGGGCATATCTTGCCTAGGCAAAATTTTGGAAATGATCCCTTTATTCCCATGTCTTCCGGCTACTTTATCCCCAACTTTGATTTCACGTTTCTGTAAAATATATACACGAACCATTATGTCGAGCGGGTCCCTTTGGATCCATTTCACATCGATAACGCGCCCTCTTCCACCTATAGGTAATTTCAGAGAAGTTTCTTTTGAAGTGGAAACCTCAAGGCCAAATATGGCCCGTAATAATCCAGCTTCCGCGATATAAGATGATTCGCTCGCTATCTGAGGCGTTAATTTACCTACTAAAATATCACCAGTTTCTACCCAGGATCCCAACCTAACAACTCCATTTCTGTCCAAATTGCGGAGTAAATGTTCTTCTAGATGTGGTATTTCTTTAGTGATTTTTTCAGCGGAGCCCTGGCTTGTCGTATCCGTCTGAATTTCATATTTCCGGATGTGAAAAGAGGTATAAATATCTTCATATACCAAACGTTCGCTAATTAGTACTGCGTCTTCAAAATTGTAACCTTCCCATGGCATATAAGCTACTAATACGTTTTTTCCTAAAGCAAGTTCGCCCCCAATTGTAGCAGCTCCTTCTGCTAAAATTTGTCCTTTTTTAATGGATTTACCCCGTGGAACCCGGGGTTTTTGGTGCATACAAGTATTTTTGTTAGAGCGACGGTGGTTAACTAAAGGAATACTTATAGTCTTCCCACTACTTGATAAAAGTATCTTATGACTATCAGTAGAAATGATCTTTCCCTCGCGTTCGGCTATAATGGAAACCCTCGAATCTAGAGCTGTTTGGCGTTCCAATCCAGTTCCAACAATGCATTTCTCGGACCGAGAAAGCGGAACTGCTTGGCGCTGCATATTAGAACTCATTAAAGCCCGATTCGCATCATTGTGCTCAATAAAAGGAATGAGAGAACCCCCAATAGAAAAATATTGGAAAGGAAAAATACTTCTAACATGAATCTGTTCCCATGCAATAGTCAAGAATTCTTGACGGTATCTAGCCGGAACAACCTGTTCTTCCTGAATACCTTGATTCAAGGACAAAGAATTTCCTGCTGCTATCATATAATATTCATCTCTATTTGGTGATAGATAAACCACCTGTCTCTCTTTTTTTTCTTTTGCTTTCTCAGCAGATATTTCATAAAACGGACTCTCTATGGATCCCCACAAGTGATCAATTCTCGCATGAATTGTTAAGGATCCAGTAAGTCCAACATTGATTCCTTCAGACGTGTCAATTGGACAAATACGCCCATAGTGACTCGGATGAATATCTCGGCTCCGAAAACTTGCGGTTCTCCCCGTCAACCCTCCAGGACCTAAACAACTCACTTTTCGCCCATGAACAGTTTGTGTCAATGGATTCGTTTGATCAAAAACTTGAGATAACGGGTATGTGCCAAAAAAGGTCTCATAAGTAGTTATTAATAAAATTGAAGTTGAAGTTGGAGTTACCAAAGTTTGGGGAGTCGGTTTCGATTGACGTATGAATACTCTACGAATAGTTTTTTGAACTGCATGTTGTAAACGACCAAGAGCCAATCCGAATTGATCTTGTAACAGATCCGCAACCGAACGAATACGTTTATTTTTCAAGTGATTCATATCGTCATCGTCAAGTATACCCGTTCCAAATTTCATTCCAATCAAATGATCCGTAGCGGCCAATACATCTCGTGGTAACAAGAATGTATTGTTCTGAGGAATATCAAGATTAAGTCTCCGATTCATATTTCGTCGACCAATCCTTCCTAATTCACATTTTTGTTGAAAAAATTTCTTTTGTAATTCCTCGCATAAGGACTCCGAAAATACCAGGTCCCCACCTACACAAGCAAATTGTTGATAAAACTCCAAAATAGCTTTTTCTTTTGACTCAATCCTCTTCTTCTCTTTAGCATTCGGGAAAGACAAGAAAATTTCAGGGTAGGAAACATTATCCAGAATTTCTCTTAGATTCGAACCCATAGCTGATGATAGAACTAGAATAGATATCTTTTGTTTTCTACTCACGCGAGCCCATATCCTTTCTTTTTTATCAATTGCTAATTCCGATCTCCCCCCCCAATCTGATATTATAGTGCCAGTGTAGATAGAAATTCCCTTATGATCTAATTCCGAGCGGTAGTAAATACCAGGACTTAGCAATATTTGATTGATCACAATTCGGTATATTCCATTTATAATAAAGGTTCCTAAGGAATTCATTATAGGAATGTTTCCGATAGAAATGGTTTGCTTTTGCACATCGAAACCAAAAATTAATCTCGCAGATACATATAATTCGGAAGAATAGGTGAGTGATTCATACACAGCATCTCTTTCTTTTATCGAGGGTTCTAGCAGTTGATATCCTTTCGCAAATAATTGAAATGCAATTTCGTGATCTGGATCTTTAATTGTTGGAAACTTGTCAAGTTCTTCTGCCAAGGCTTGATTAATGAACCTACAAAATCCCTCGAATTGGATCTGACTAAATCCGGGTATTGTGGACATTCCCTCGTTTCCATTCCGGAGCATCTTAATCTTAAGTTTCCTGTTTATCAAAGAAAAATTCCATTATCAGCTCACTCTTCATCAATCCCTATGGATCGATCTAGCAATCATGGAATCTATATTCTGTTTACTGAATCACATGAAATTCTAGGGAACTCCACATACGTATTTCATATATGTATTTCATACATATGAATAGAGACCATTTGGACGAAAGTTCGAGTTTGCCAGGGGTACAAATGAAATGAAAATGAATTGATAAAACATTCCTACAAAAAAAATTCTGCCACTTATACTTTATGTTATGATATTCTAATCAGATTGGATGGCAAAGATTTCTCATTTTATCTCCTTTCTATGAATGTAATAAAGCCGTAATATAATATACTAGAAAGTTTGACTTTACTTCGATTTAGAATAGCGTGCTTACTTTAATTTCTCAAAATAATTTGAGGGTTCTTTTTTATTTCGGATCGGAGTAGTATAATTGCTAGAAAATTCAGTATTTCATTGTGGAATTCTAAAATAAAGTAAGTCCCTTTTTTAAGTACATGCCAATCTAGTTATCCACCTCTCCCCATATCCATGCTTTTCTTTTATCGTAATTTCACTTGGGTACGCCAAGATAGTCAGGTTATACTCTATATCAGAGCAAATTTCCTTTTTTTATTCAAGATATTTAATTTAATACTTTGAAAAATTAAAGCATGATTCCCCATAGAGATATGTACATAAAGGGGATCTTTGGATAATAATGCTGTTCGGACCTAAAGTTTACCTATACACGGATTAAGCATAAAGCCATAATATTTTATTATGCCATTGAAGGGGGGGGAGATAATACCGATTTAAGAGTAGTTCACTACTGCAATAAAAAAAAGAGAATTCTAGTTAACGGTTCCAATTTATTCTGAATTTTGCAGCCTGTGAATAGAAATCCACTTTTTCTTCTTTTTCATCTCAATAGAAAGAAATGGGAAGTTTTATTGTGTTAACAATGTATGTTTTAAGATAGAATCTATCGAGGAGAATAATAGAAACTGGATCAAAAAAAGCAGGAATAGATTTTTTGAAAAAGATTGGAAAAAAGTAAGTAGAATTATATTCAAAATAAAAGGGGCTTTTCGTAAGAAAACGTGGATGAATACTTGCTGTTTTCTAGATTTTTGATCGGATTTTTTGGCGGCATGGCCAAGCGGTAAGGCAGGGGACTGCAAATCCTTTATCCCCAGTTCAAATCTGGGTGCCGCCTGATCAATAAAATACTTAGGTTTTTTTTATAGTGCTGATCGAATTCGATAAATTTTTACTTCGCATAAGTTCGGGCAAGAGAGTAACTGGGCCTGCCGATACTGGGTTTAGAGAAACCATACCATAGTTCTATCCTCAAACTAGGGTTAGGGTTTGTTTTGACGGTAGTGGCCAAAATGGTTATCAATAGGGGTGAGGTAGTGTTTCCTTATTCTTTTATTATATGAATTTGAATTGGTTCTTAATTGAGATTCGATTTGATAATTTTAAAATACGAGGATAAGATGTCAGAAATCTTGGTATCCAAAGAAAGGTCCCTAAGGGGCATTCTTTTTTTTTTTCAATCTAAGATTCAAGAAGGGACTCCACGAAAGAATATCAAGACTTACTAATTATTATACATTTTTTTATCGTACATCTTATGTTACCTACATACACTAAAGTAAGGACTACTTAATTCTAACGAGAATCAGATTAAATAGGTCGATCAAAAATCAATTTAGGAGTTGTATTATGGATAAAATCTCTTCATTCTTTCATAGAATGATACAAAGCAAGGCTGCAGGGTTTAGGTCAAAAATAAACATTAGGTAAGGTAGGTATCCAATAAATATTTATCTATCGATAATTTTATGGTATATTCGGGCGTCCTTTGCTTAAAAAAAAAAAAAAGAGTAACAAAAGGAATAAAAAATCTTCCTATTCCCGCTTCTTCTATTCAGGACATCATTCCCGTACTCTTTCTTTTTTAAGGAAAAAAGGGCTATAGTATCTCGTATTTTTAATGCTCTCTAATTCTACCAGAATTCCTATAAGAATTTGTTAGGAGTAAATTCCTTGAACTGATTGATCCATGGCCTTAGGGCGGAATCCCTTTTTGACTCTGTACCCTTGATTCCACTATGATTATTGATCAATAGTAGAATAATCCCTTCATAGAAATAGGAGACATAATTTAGATGGATATAGTAAGTCTCGCTTGGGCTGCTTTAATGGTAGTCTTTACATTTTCTCTTTCACTAGTAGTATGGGGAAGGAGTGGACTCTAGGGATACTACTAATTGATTAAGTAATCAAATTGTTGTATCAATTCTTTTCTTTAATGGATCATTTTGCATTAATCATTTTGTCAAACGTTATTCTTTAATCTTTTTCTTTAGTTTTGTTTCACTCCTGTAAGAAACTCTTGTATTGTAAGTTGTAATGTAAGAAAGAGCCATTATACCAATTCAGAATTTCTACTAGAAATGACGAATGGTTAAAAAAAGTTCTATACATAAGAAAATTAGACTTTCTTCCACGGAACTATTCACGGCATATCACACATTTTCCATTTCCTTTTACTTTTTACTATAGTCTATTCTTCATATTATTTTTCTTTCCTTCCATGGATTCTTTGGTCAAGAATTGTCTTAGATTTTTTTATTTTGACCTGATTGAAATTAAGTGGATGCAATGAAAAAAGAAATTGAATTAGACTACTTAACTATTTCAATCTACTAATCTATTCTATGTAGATTCAAAGATAATATAATAGAAAGAATCTAAAGTGTCGTAGAAAAAACTATATGTAGTTCTTTCTACCACACTTTAAGATTCCAACCAGATCCTTTCATTTAAGACTTGGATTTTTTTTATTTAATCCCTTTTTAATTTCTTCAATGATTAATTGGAATTCCAATTAATTATTTTGGCTGACTGTTTTTACATAAATAATAAGTAAAAAAGAAGTAGGAACTAGAATGAACAGTGCAGTAGCAATAAATGCGAGAATATTGACTTCCATAACCTCTTTATTTTTTATTTTCACAATAACTCGGGATGTAATCCCATGGAGAGGAAAAAGGGGTATCTTGTAAATTCAAGGGTAGGGCTTGCATTCTGATAATACTGAATCAATTCAATATTATGAATATCGGATCTATCAAATCAATTCATGGATGAGAGTTATATTTCACGGATGAGAGTTATATAGTATAACATAGGAAGATCCTCTATCCACACTAAGACCAAAATGGGTTTTTTGATTGGATTAGGAATTCCCTCTTTTTTAATCCTTTTCTACTTTTTCTTTTCTATATCTCTAACCCACGAGCTTTCTTAATCTTATACTTTCTTAATCTTATACAATTTCCCTTCCTTTTTCTTATAGTTATACATACAATTATGTATGTATTATATGACCAACTTTCACTTTCTATGGGTCACATAGACATCCAAATAAGCAGTAGAAGTGAGATGGGGAAAAGAGGTCTGAAATAAAAAGGGAATACGATTTATGTATGGATTCCGGTAAAATACCGGTACTCTATTCCATAAGAGTGGAATAGGAAATTAAGATGAGGATGGTATCATCATAAAGAAAGATAGAGTAATATAATATCCTAAATTCTACTAATCCACATATCGTATGTGTGTCTTTCTTTATCGATTGGGAGTAGTGAAAAAAAAATTCCTATATGCCCTCCCTCCCTCTTTAATGAGAGATGCAAAATAAAAAAGTGAAGTAAGGGTGCCCTGTGGGTATTTGATCTTGCTCCCTGCCCCTTTTTTTCATGGAAAAAGGAAATATCAATTTCTCCATTCATTGAACCCTAGTTCGGGACTGACGGGGCTCGAACCCGCAGCTTCCGCCTTGACAGGGCGGTGCTCTGACCAATTGAACTACAATCCCCGCGGGGTGTATGGCATACCCATTCTTAAATAGAACCATAAGAAGATTCGATTCGTCTTTCGTACTCTAAGAAATAGACGAATCATATACTACATACCCACATATTATATTATACGTGGGTATAGTGAGAGTGACATAACTAGTATGTCGTGATTTTTTATCACTAAAAATGGATAATAATCCAGCCTTCAATAAGAAAAACTCTTTTGTTTGTAAGAAAGGAATGAGAGAGATATGGATTAGAAAAAAAAATTTCCCTTTTTTCTTTATCTTTTATTTCTATAGATCAGACATTTTATTTTATGGAAGAAAAACAAAAGGATTTAGTTCATACTCACGAAGCCCTAGATTTTTGGTTTGGGCCGAGCTGGATTTGAACCAGCGTAGACATTGTCAACGAATTTACAGTCCGTCCCCATTAACCACTCGGGCATCGACCCAGGAAGAATTTATTCTAGGGTTTTTGCTAATCTATGATTAACCTCCTTTCATAATACTCCCTACCCCCAGGGGAAGTCGAATCCCCGCTGCCTCCTTGAAAGAGAGATGTCCTGAACCACTAGACGATAGGGGCATCACTAGACGATAGGGCCATATACAACCGCTCGTGATTATACTATAATCATAGTATGAGCAGTTTTTTGGAATTGTCAATATACTCGAAAAGTATAAATAGATCCAAAGCAAAGAGTTTTTCCAACTTTTCTGTTATGTTTTCATCTAGGATTTTTTTTAGTTGATCGTTATAGATTAATTCTCCGTGCTTCATTTAGTGTTCATACCAAAAATGCATCCATCCCGCACTAAGTCATAAAATTCTCTAAAAATATAGAGAAAGTTTCAAAAACAAAGAAAAAAAGTGAATCAATTTAGTAGAAAAGTACTCTATCAGATTCGAACCAACGACTTACGTCTTAGCACGAGATTACTCTACCACTAATTTAAAAAGCCCTTTATCGGATTTGAACCGATGACTTATGCCTTACCATGGCATTACTCTACCACTGAGTTAAAAGGGCTTTTTATTTAATTCAAAAATTAGCCACTTGGATTTCCCATTATGGGTCTACTGCATAATGTACATATTATATATATAATATATAGAGATAGAGAGAGAGACATTATGTAGAGATTGTATATGTATATATCGATATCTTGAGAGCTCAAAATAAAATTAATAAAAAAAAACATACCCTACATAACATATCCAACTCTTCTTGGTTCAGGGTTTTCCGTTTCCGAAGACTAGTAAAATAGGCGGATTCTGGAACCCCAAGGATTCAACGGTATATGGATATGGAAAATATAAGATTTCCGATCCTAGCGGGAAAAGGCGGGGAACAGATACCCAATAGGATATAGGATCCTTGGGAGGAACTTTTGGTAATGGCCTTGATCCTCTATGCTATTTTTTATGTGTTCTTAGTTCTATTGAACTTTTTGCATTCTTTTAAACAAGAATCTAATAAACTAGAATTGAGTCAGTGGAAAAAAGGAGAGAGAGGAAAGTGTTAAATGGAGAGAGTCGACTAATCAGAGACTTTTAGGATCTTCTTTACATCAGGTAAATCTGTCGGCCCTGTCCGTTTTTTTCTTTAAGTTACGACTCTTTGCTGCTTACTTCTATCAAGCCATAGGGAAAGTCTATGATGAATTTGGAAAACTCATCTCACTCTTACTCTATGGCTCGGACTTAATGGGGGAAGAAAACATCTTCCATAATTTCTTTTTTGTTCAATTCTGGACAAAAAAGAAAAGGAAAAAAGGAATTTATAGGGACAGTGTTACCCCCTATATCCCCTAGTTTATATTGTAGGAATAATAAAACAATTTAGCAGTCTGACACACTTACGTCCTTGCAAAGTAAATAATTATTATTGTAGTCGTAACCGTAGAATAGGATCCTAATCAAAATAAATACATTTGGTTCAGGCGCTATTAGCATGGTAAGAAAAGATTTTTTTTACAGACCAGAGGGGCTATCTAAATCCTAAAGTAAAGGCGAGCGATCGAAGTAGAAGTACCAACGGCTCAGTGTCATGAACCTTCTCCATCTGATTCAATAAGGGGGAATTAGCCTTCTTGTCAAATGGCTATCCTTGACAAAGGGTACCATTTATACCATAATCTACAATGTAGCGGGTATAGTTTAGTGGTAAAAGTGTGATTCGTTCTATTAATAACTGAATTTGAAATGATATACTTAAGGCATCCTTAAGTTTTTTATTTTTATATTCCGATGAAAACTTTAGTTCTTATAAAGGATTAAATCCTTTTCCTCTCAATAGCATATTGAGGAAGAATATACATTCTGGCGATTTGTATCCAAAGACTAATTTAAATTGCATCCAAAATAAAAATAGGATTATGAGTACAGAGTCGCGAAGCATAATTTTGCATTGGATTAAGTATTCCAATTTTGAAAATATGAGTAAAGGATCTATGGATGAAGATACAAAAAAGTTGATTTCCAATCGTAACTAAATCTTCTTAAAATAAGGAATAAGGAAGCCAAATAGCTAAAAAACGATAGTTTTGGTTTACTAGAACCATCCGCATATTGTTTCAGCTCGGTGGAAACCCAATTCTTTTCCTCAGGATCTCTTGAATGAAATTAGGGAACGAAGTAAGTAGATTAGATGAATTTAGATAGAATTTCTATCTCCTACTCTATAAGGATCATCTAGAAAGCGGAGAGCTTTGGTTCCATTCAAATAGAAAAGCTGACATAGATGTTAAGTGGTGAGAATATCCATAAAGGAGCCGAATGAAATCAAAATTTCATGTTCGGTTTTGAATTAGAGACGTTAAAAATAATCAACCAACGTCGACTATAACCCCTAGCCTTCCAAGCTAACGATGCGGGTTCGATTCCCGCTACCCGCTCCATTCTGTATAAAAGGAGTATTCTATTTGTCTAGACATGTTAGAGGCTTGTATTCAAGCCTTTTTTGTCCACCAGTTTCTGGTACTCCAGAGCGGAGTAGAGCAGTTTGGTAGCTCACGAGGCTCATAACCTTGAGGTCACGGGTTCGATTCCCGTCTCCGCACTTAGCAGTCTGTATAAAAGGACTATTCTATTTCTCTAGATATGTATGGTAGAGGGGCGTATCCAACCCTTTTTTATTCATTAGTTCCCGGCCCTAGAGGGCAAAATTGAGCAGTTTGCGAAGTCACTTGCCTTCAAAAAAAGAAGGCGCAAGGCCTCTCCCTACCCTGCAGAAAATAAAAATGAAACGAAAGGGACAGTCTACCTCTCCCTTCCCTTTAAAAAAAGTTTGCCCGTTGTTTGTCTCAGTTAATACCCAATTTTTGGAGCTCTGTTGGCGAGTTCTATTTCTGCCTCTGGAGCGCCCTCTTTTTTTGAGTGGGATGCAAAGGAAGGGTAAGATAGTAAGGGATACGGCACTAGACTAACACCTAATTAATACTTAATTTAATATAAGTAGTTAAACAGTTAACTAGACTAAACTTTTTATCATAGTACTTTGATAAATTAAGCGGGCGAGCGGCGGGAATCGAACCCGTATCTTCTCCTTGGCAAGGAGATATTTTACCATTGAACTACGCTCGCTACGGTATATATTTTATAGCGTATATCCGCCTGGGTCGACCTTCTATGTCTGGGTCGACCGTTTCATTTCATTTTCTATTATATTAGAGTTTTCCTTTTTTTATTATCTGTCAATGAATATTCTAATGGGAATGGAATTTCATAATACTGAAAGAGAAGAGCTAGCAATTCGGAACGCAAATTGCGTTTTAATACGTCTCACTATTCTAATTTTTTAGAAGAAATGGCCTTTATTATTTCTTTTTTATGGGGTTAATAAATATTAACCAAATTTCATTTAAGAAATGAGAGAATTCAGAATAGCTACGAGAAAGACTAGTCCAATCCATAATGATGTACCGGAAAATACAACATTTTTATTATTTGACCAACCATCAGGAGAAGCAAATACAAGGGGTACACTAATTACTAAGACTGAGGAAGTCGCAATTAATGCAAAAACAGCTAATTGGAAAGCAATAGTCATATTTCTAATCCTCCAAGCTACCATCAAATAAAGTTGACTACATATTTGATCCCTCACTTAAACCAAAATTGTAAAAAAATACAAGAAGTAGGAGGGGTTTAATCATGAATCCATTGATTCTTCTCTTTAATTCAAATTTATTACTTAAACCGCTTTTTTATTTGGATATGGGGGTGAGAAGAGATTATTTACTCTTTATTTCACAAGCGGGTATAGCGGATCCTGTATCCGTGTATACAGTATACAGAGATATATCGAAAAGGAACTTGTATCTGATATCTTTCTAGAGGCTAATAAATCTTTTTATTTTTATATATGGCTATGTTCTATTTGTAGGAGTAAAATAAGGATTAGGCTGTGGAGAGATGGCTGAGTGGTTGATAGCTCCGGTCTTGAAAACCGGTATAGTTCTAGGAACTATCGAGGGTTCGAATCCCTCTCTCTCCTTTTGCTTATTGAATACGTTTGTTTCTTTCATTTTTATTTATTTTTTTTTTCTGTCCCTTATCTTTCTTTCATAAAAAGGAATGAATGGCTCGGCTAGATGGAATAACCGAGCCAGAACAGAAAAAAAGTAGAACAGGTATAAATAAGAAAATCTTAGTTAAGAGGGTTCATGTAAAGAACAGGTTCCAAATCACGATCGATTCCCTTTTCAAAACCTGCTGCAGCAGCTCGGGCTCTTCCTGCATGCCATAAATGGCCCACAAAAAAGAAGAATCCTAGAACAAAATGAGAAGTTGATAACCAACTTCTAGGAGAGACATAATTAACTGCATTGATCTCGGTAGCTACGCCACCCACGGAATTTAAAGAGCCTAAAGGAGCGTGGGTCATATATTCTGCTGAGCGTCGTTCTTGCCAAGGTTGTATGTCTTTTTTCAACCTACTCAAGTCCAAACCGTTGGGGCCCCTTAGAGGTTCTAACCATGGAGCACGAAGGTCCCAAAAACGCATAGTTTCCCCTCCAAAGATAACCTCCCCAGTTGGGGAACGCATTAGATATTTACCTAAACCTGTGGGTCCTTGAGCGGATCCCACATTAGCTCCAAGACGCTGGTCTCTAACTAGAAAAGTAAATGCTTGAGCTTGAGAAGCTTCTGGCCCGGTGGGTCCATAAAACTCACTCGGATAAGCTGTATTATTGAACCATACAAAACAACAAGCGATAAAACCAAAGACAGATAAAGCAGCTAAACTATAAGACAAGTAAGCTTCTCCAGACCATACAAATGCACGGCGAGCCCATGCGAAGGGTTTGGTTAAAATATGCCAAATTCCGCCAAATACACAAATAAAACCCAACCATACATGCCCACCAATTATATCTTCTAAATCATCTACACTAACAATCCACCCTTCTCCACCAAAAGGAGATTTTAGTAAATAACCAAATATAACACTGGGACTAAGGGTCAAATTGGTAATTTTTCTTACATCTCCCCCCCCAGGGGCCCAGGTATCATATACACCGCCAAAATAAAGAGCCTTGAGTACTAGAAGAAAAGCACCTAGACCTAACAAAATTAAGTGAATACCCAAAATTGTAGTCATTTTATTTCTATCTTTCCAGACATAACCAAAGAATGGAAAAGATTCCTCAAGAGTCTCGGGTCCCAGAAGCGCGTGATAAATGCCACCGAAGCCTAAGACTGCGGAGGAAATTAGGTGAAGTACGCCAGATACAAAGTACGGAAAAGTATCTAGAACTTCCCCCCCTGGCCCTACTCCCCAACCTAGAGTAGCTAAGTGTGGAAGTAAAATCAACCCTTGTTCATACATGGGCTTTTCTGGTACGAAATGGGCCACTTCAAATAGGTTCATTGCTCCGGCCCAGAATACGATTAATCCGGCATGAGCTACATGAGCTCCAAGCAGTTTACCGGACAAATTGATAAGTCTGGCATTCCCAGCCCACCAAGCAAAGCCGGTGGTTTCTTGGTCACGACCAGCTAAAACGAAAGTTCCATTAAAGAGCGTTTCCACGTGGTAGAACCTCCTCAGGGAATATAAGATTTTCATGAGGCTGATCCTGAGCTGCCATCCACGCACGAATACCCTCGTTTAAAAGAATATTTTTGGTGTAGAAAGTCTCAAATTCAGGATCTTCCGCTGCACGGATTTCCTGGGAAACAAAGTCATAGGCACGTAAGTTCAGAGCCAAGCCAACTACGCCAATAGCACTCATCCATAAACCGGTGACGGGTACAAATAGCATAAAGAAATGTAACCAACGTTTATTGGAAAAAGCAACACCAAAGATTTGGGACCAAAAGCGGTTAGCAGTGACCATTGAATAAGTTTCTTCAGCTTGAGTTGGGTTAAAAGCACGGAAGGTATTTGCACCATCACCGTCCTCAAATAGAGTGTTTTCTACGGTCGCTCCATGAATAGCGCATAGCAGAGCCGCACCTAATACTCCGGCAACTCCCATCATATGAAATGGGTTCAACGTCCAATTATGAAATCCTTGGAAGAAAAGGATGAATCGAAATATCGCTGCTACGCCAAAACTCGGCGCAAAGAACCAACCAGATTGCCCCAGTGGATAAATAAGGAATACAGAAACAAAAACAGCAATTGGACCAGAGAATGAGATTGCATTATAAGGCCGCAATTGAACAGACCGAGCAAGTTCAAATTGGCGTAACATGAAACCTATTAGTGCAAAAGCCCCGTGGAGAGCTACAAAAGTCCATAGACCGCCTAATTGACACCAACGAGTAAAATCTCCTTGTGCTTCGGGCCCCCATAGTAGCAACAAAGAGTGTGCTAAACTATTGGCAGGGGTAGAAACTGCTGCGGTTAAGAAATTACAACCTTCCAAATAGGAACTAGCCAATCCATGGGTATACCAAGAAGTTACAAAAGTTGTCCCTGTAAACCAACCCCCTAAAGCGAAATAAGCACAAGGAAAGAGCAATAGGCCAGACCATCCTACAAAAACGAAACGGTCCCTTCGTAACCAGTCATCCATAGTATCAAATAGATCATTTTCTTCTTTAGGAATTCTACCAAGGGCTATAGTCATAGTGATCCTCCTATTCAATTACTTCAACCATTTCCGAGCACCTCATATCACTTTCCAAGGCATATGATAGTTTTATTATCTGTGGACGATTTCTTTCTCGTTCAATGCCCTTTTTCAATGGTCTCGAAGAGAGAAATTTCCCATTTTTATCTATGGAGTCACAGTCACAACCGAGGTCGTGGTAAATCCATGAATTTGATTCGATTTGTTTTTCTTATACTATTTATTTGTTTTTCTTATACTATAGAAATAGAAATAAATTGTTTTTCTTATACTATAGAAAGAAATAAACCTTTGAATTCAGCATTATTCCAAGACTCCTATTTCAAAGTCTATCTTTTAAGGGAAAAATGCAAATAAAAGTAACCCTTCTTTTCCCATTCCCTCTCTATTGCATGGGTGGAAGAACTAAAATAATAGAGGATTCTGAAAAAAAAAAATGGACCTTCGAAATCCAATTTTATGTGTAGCGCAAAGGAGTTGCGATTTCTTCTTATTCCTATAGAACATCTAGTAACAAGAATATGAAATCGTAAATAGCGAAAAATTCTTGTCTTGCGCGGTCTAAGTCTAAGGAAATAAAAAAAATTCGCTTATACAATTTCATCTACATCGAATTTATATATCAGAATAGCGGATAGAGGCATCATTAAAGGAGTCAGGTCTACTTACTTTATGCTTCTTTCCAATTTTATGGTGGATTTGATAAGAACCCTTTTTGCTTTCTTGATAAATAATCGACAAAAAAAGCGTTTTTTTTATATAACCTGCTTGTTTTATTATAATTATAACAAGTCCTATATGGAAATGCCCGCTAAAGAGAAAATCTATTTGATTGTCTCTCGGCCAATATCGATTTTTAGAAAGAAAAAACAAGAATTTTCTTCTTTTTTTATTAACATTAAGAAAAAAGAATATAATTAAAATGGAATTGGCAATATAATTTTTATAGACTTTTGAAAGAAAAAAAAGGGGTTTTTTGCAACCGTTATTTCTTATTTCTTGCCTATATCATATCACGGAAACCTTTCGCTTTGGAACGTGGAGAGATGGCTGAGTGGACTAAAGCGGCGGATTGCTAATCCGTTGTACAATTTTTTTGTACCGAGGGTTCGAATCCCTCTCTTTCCGCTCCCTTGGATCATTTGGGACTTTCGAATTGGAAAGAATTCTGACCCCCGGATTTTCTCATAGATAAATGTACGAAACAAATCCAATAAGAAAAAAAAAAACTGAATTTTTACTCCTCGCGTCCAGGATTCCGTCCTGGGTCATTAGATAAGAATCCAAAGATAAAGAGTGAAACAAAGAATATCACTACTGTATAAACAAAAAGTTTGAGAGTAAGCATTACATAATCTCCAAGATTTTTTTTTAAGGAATAGATTACCAGTTTTTCCTTACCACACGGATCCACTAGGATGGTTTTTTTTTATACCTAAAAATGCAAAAAAGAATTCTTGAAAAAAATTGCAAGAATTCTTTTATAATAAGCACTCTTATCAATAGCAAAAATAGGGTTAGGTGGTTAGGTATTGTGTAGGTACCTTTAGGTACCTGCTCAACCTAGGTGCAGGGGAGTAGAAAGGCTGATCCAAATTTATTGCTGTAGCTACCCATTCAATGTAGAAGAATTTAAATTTTAGAATCGAAGGTTCATAATATAAAAATATAAAACTTCTCGGCTTTTACCCATTTTAAAATTTTTTTGGAATGAACACATCATTCAATTTGGCATACAGAGTACTAAAGATTTCATCGAAAACTTACAGCAGCTTGCCAAACAAAGGCTAATAGAAAAAAGAATAGAGGTATAACAGGCATAATATCCACGATTGGATTGAAAATAGCATAAGCTTCGGGTAATTTGGCAAAGAAAAAACTAGTAGGATAAAGAACAGAATTAAAACAGATACAGGTTAAACTAAGTATATTAGGCATAACAAGCATTTCATTCTTGTAGAGTAAATAATTGGATTTTTCTTGAGTTATTTTTTTAAGGGAAAGAAGGAAAAGGCAGATTCAAAATCTTTTTTCTTCGGACTTTCCCAAACACAAAATACCTCCTTGTATTCGCACTCTCAAATGAGAGTGGAATAAATTCGACTTTCATATAATATCTTAATAGAATTCCATGTAATGATCAATGCATTTTTTTGATTCTATATTATCCGCATGTGTAGAATACTAGCAAGAGAATATCCCTCCTTTTTTATGTAATTGAAATGGTATTGACGAATAACAAATAAACATACTAGTGTTTATTAGTGTCGCATAAAACCCGAAATGGGGCGTGGCCAAGTGGTAAGGCAGCGGGTTTTGGTCCCGTTACTCGGAGGTTCGAATCCTTCCGTCCCAGATTGTTTCTGATGAAACAAACGGTGAAATCATATAGTATTCCGTACGAGACAAAAGTTTATTAAAGAGAATAATGATATCTTATTCTTTCTCAGAAAACATAATAAAGTCTTAAGTCCAGTCAAATTGACTATCTTTATTTTCATGAAAAAATGGGATCTATCAAGCACATTCAGGATATGCCTCTACTATAAAATCACTTAGTCATATTTTTTTCTTCCTTTTGGTATTCGAGTTGAAGAAGTACGAGAATTCTATAACTACCAAAAACTTTCAATCTTTTCATTGGAATAGTTTATTTAGTTATTATAGTTAATTGTTTTTGGTACTGAAAAAATATATTACTACTAGAATTCTAATTCTAGTAATTAAATTAATTAAACTTTTTTGGAGGTTGATAGTTTATTTATTGAGGAAGAGTCAATCCTTCTTTTCTCACTTCAAGATTGATCATCTCGAGCCATCCGTTGAGGGTGGAAATTTAAGAATAAATAAGTTTTAAGCAAACTTGTTTAGTCGTCTTTTTCAAACTATGTTTCATTCATATGATAGAATTTTAATATGGGTTTAAATAAATTGGATCTTGGCGGAGGCTTCCCGGATAAATACTTACTTTCTTTTATCCATATTGCTCCATAGATAGCAAGTTTTAATTAGTATAAAAAAACTAAACCAATGACTATTCATGATTCCATCCATATTGGATCAATTCTCTATACCACTTTGCAATGAAAAGAGGAATGTTTGTTATGGTAAAACTTCGTTTAAAACGATGTGGTAGAAAGCAACGTGCGACTTGAAGGACATGATCGATTGTGGATTTTGCTATCCATCATTTTCCATAGTAATGAAAATGCTCTTGGCTCGACATAGCCTGTTCTATTCGTTCCGAACCAAATTTGCGCTGGGTTTAAGTAACATAGTACACGATGGAGCTCGAGAGGACAGAATTTTTTTTATCAAGGGAAAGAATCTAGGGTTAGTGAAAACTAATAAATTAGGCCAACTTTGTCAGTCTATCCTTAATATAGAAATAAATCGAAAGGTTAAAATAAGAAGAAAGTCCAATAAAAGTATATCAGAATCAATCCCTCTTATTAGATTTCTATAGAAGAGATAAATGCTTTATCGAAGGAAATAAGAAAAAAGGGTATGTTGCTACTCTTTTGAAAGAAAAAAATAGGAATTCCCGAAGTAATGTCTAAACCCAAGGATTTCACAAATCAAAGATAAAGGATTCCAGAACAAGTAAACACAATTTTCAATTGTCTCAACAACAGAGTTGGATTAGAATAAGGAATAAAAGTCAATTCGTTCGAAATGAGACAAAGAAAAGAGTTTAAAGACGACTCAAAAATTTTGGAAGGATTTTGCCTTCGAAGTTTGTCAGGCAAAATTAGCCCACTTGAGTCATGAGTATAAATGAAATTTGTTTTTTCTGTAAGGAAATTAATGCACGTCATAGTCTAATTTCTATTATTATCGACAGAAATTCGAATCATTTTCTCGAGCCGTATGAGGAGAAAACCTCATATACGTTTCTAGGGGGGGGCGTTGTTTATCTACATCTATCCCAATAAGCTGTCTATCGAATCGTTGCAATTGATGTTCGATCTCGAAGAGAAGGAAGAGATCTTCAAAAAGTAGGTTTTTATGATCCGATAAAGAATCAAACTTGTTTAAATGTTCCAGCTATTCTCTATTTCCTTGAAAAGGGTGCTCAACCAACAAGAACTGTTTATGATATTTTAAGGAAGGCAGAATTCTTTAAAGAAAAAGAAAGAACTTTGAGTTAATTGAAGAACTAAATGAATCAAAAAATAGGATAGGAGAAGATTATTAGTATTCCTAGTTGTCTAATTATTTAGACACAATTTACCTCTTTTTTAATCCTATTTGGATTTATATTATATCGTGCCAATCCAACATAAGCCCCTATTTTATTTACTTTTTCTATCTAATTTGTTTTCTTACCATTGTATTTCCATTGACAAAGGTCTATTGAACAAATAGAATTTGTAGATAGATGGGTCTCTTTATCCTCACTCCATATTCAATTTTTCCGCCTACACTTCGCTCAAATGATAAGGGTGTTCCTCTTGCATGTATTCTCATACAATATAATATATATTTTTTATAATATATATTTTTTGTTAATAAAAATCGCTAAAAATAAGGAGAATTTGGCCATCGTGATTAGGGTCGCTCTTTTTTTAACTTTACTTTAGTGGAATTTCACCGGACCTGTTCGTTTTGGCATTTGAGTGTTTTTCATGGTCGATAAAAAAAATCTTTTGATGTCTTGCTAGTTCAATGTTTTGACAGAAGCGCGCGGTGTAATTCCATTGATTTTTGGATTTCGATCGTATCTAAGATCCTTTTTTTATCTGGGTTGCTAACTCAATGGTAGAGTACTCGGCTTTTAAGTGCGACTATGATCTTTTACACATTTGGATGAAACAACAAATTCGTCCAGACTCTTGGTAGAGTCTAGAAGACCACGACTGATCCTCAAAGGTAATGAATGGAAAAAATAGCATGTCGTAATAAAATCAATCTTTTTTGAATGGAATCCAAAATTACGATTTTCTGGGTCTAATGAATAAATGGATAGAGCCTGGCTCCAATTCTGGTAAAATAAAAAGCAACGAGCTGAACTTCCTAATTGGAATGATTCCCCGCTCTAATTAGACGTTAAAAATAGATTAGTGCCGGATGCGGGGAAAGGTTGGGTTTTCCTATGAGTGGACCCTTTATTTTTTCTTTTTTTTTTTAGAAATCCTAATTATTCTTGATTATGGATTGAATAAGGGATGTTATGGATTGAATGTGTAAAAGAAGCAGTATATTGATAAAGAGGCTGTATTCCAAAGTCAAAAGAGCGATTGGCCTGCAAAAATAAAAAACTTGTTCTGTTCTTTTTTTTTAATTAGAACAAACATAAACTAATTGGGTAGAAAAGGAGCAGAAAAAGATCTGTGGATTAGACTCCCTTTCTTTCCAGGGTTTGTATTAAAAATGCAACACCCTGTTCTGACCATATTGCACTATGTATCATCATTCGATAAACCGAGAAATGCTTCTTCTCTCTGATTCAAGTAGAAATACAAATGGAAAAATTCGAAGGGTATTCAGAAAAACATAAATCTCGTCAACAATACTTTGTCTACCCACTTCTCTTTCAGGAATATATTTATGCATTTGCCCACCATTATGGATTAAATGGTTCTGAACCTGTGGAAATAGTTGTTAGTTGTAATAACAAGAAATTTAGTTCACTACTTGTGAAACGTTTAATTATTCGAATGTATCAGCAGAATTTTTTGGATAACTCGGTTAATCATCCTAACCAAGATCGATTATTGGATTACAAAAATTATTTTTATTCTGAGTTTTATTCTCAGATTCTATCTGAAGGGTTTGCGATCGTTGTGGAAATCCCATTCTCGCTACGGGAATTTTTTTGTCTGAAAGAAAAAGAAATACCAAAGTTTCAGAATTTACGCTCTATTCATTCAATATTTCCCTTTTTAGAAGACAAATTTTTGCATTTGGATTATCTATCACATATAGAAATACCCTATCCTATCCATTTGGAAATCCTGGTTCAACTCCTTCAATACCGTATCCAAGATGTTCCATCTTTGCATTTATTGCGATTCTTTCTCAACTATTATTCGAATTGGAATAGTTTTATTACTTCAATGAAATCCATTTTTTTTTTTCAAAAAGAAAATAAAAGACTATTTCAATTCCTATATAACTCTTATGTATCAGAATATGAATTTTTTTTGTTGTTTCTTCGTAAACAATCTTCTTGCTTACCATTAGCATCTTCTGGAACTTTTCTGGAACGAATCCACTTTTCTAGGAAGATGGAACATTTTGGGATAATGTACCCTGGTTTTTCTCGGAAAACCCTATGGTTCTTTATGGATCCTCTTATGCATTATGTTCGATATCAAGGAAAGGCAATTCTTGCATCAAAAGGCACTTTTTTTTTGAAGAAGAAATGGAAATGCTACCTTATCAATTTCTGGCAATATTATTTCTGTTTTTGGACTCAGCCGCGAAGAATCCATATAAACCAATTAGCAAACTCTTGCTTCGATTTTATGGGGTACCTTTCAAGTGTACAAAAAAGTTCTTTGTTAGTAAGGAATCAAATGCTGGAGAATTCATTTCTAATAGATACTCGAATGAAAAAATTCGATACCATAGTCCCCGCTACTCTCCTCATAGGATACTTATCAAAAGCTCAATTTTGTACTGGATCGGGGCATCCTATTAGTAAACCCATTTGGACAGATTTATCAGATTGGGATATTCTTGATCGATTTGGTCGGATATGTAGAAATCTTTTTCATTATCATAGTGGATCTTCGAAAAAACGGACTTTGTATCGACTAAAGTATATACTTCGACTTTCATGTGCTAGAACTTTAGCTCGTAAACATAAAAGCACGGTACGAACTTTTATGCAACGATTGGGTTCGGCATTTTTAGAAGAATTTTTTATGGAAGAAGAGCAAGTTTTTTCTTTGATGTTCACCAAAACAACTCTTTTTTCTTTCTGTGGATCACACACTGAGCGTATTTGGTATTTGGATATTATACGTATCAATGACCTGGTCAACCCTCTTAATTAATCATTAGACGAAATTAAGAAACAGGAAAGGGTTGATAAATGATCAAGAAAAAACTTTTCTATTTTTCATTCTGAAATGTTCTTTTTATTATAATAAAGAGTAGGTGAATCAACTTACTAATTAAAAAAATTAGTAGAACTTCCTCTTTGGAATAGAAATTGGCTATTTCTACATAGGGAAAGTCGTGTGCAATGAAAAATGCAAGCACGATTTGGGGAGGGATTTTTCTCTATTGTAACAAGGAAGAATTATCTACTCCATCCGACTAGTTCCGGGTTCGAGTCCCGGGCAACCCATATAGAAAAGACCCATCAAAGTTTTTCACTTTGACTCACTTCATTTACAAATACAAAATTATTGGTTTGGTTAATTTAGTTATATGGATAGCTAATCTTTGGGCTGACTTGGTTGACATTGGTATATAGTCTATGTTATACTGTTAAATAACAAGCCTTCTATTATCTATATTCTAGTTAATACGTGTGCTTGGGAGTCCTTGCAATTTGAATAAACCAAGATCTTACCATGACTGCAATTTTAGAGAGACGCGAAAGTACAAGCCTGTGGGGTCGCTTCTGCAACTGGATAACTAGCACTGAAAATCGTCTTTACATCGGATGGTTCGGTGTTTTGATGATCCCTACCTTATTGACCGCAACTTCTGTATTTATTATCGCCTTCATCGCTGCCCCTCCAGTAGATATTGATGGTATTCGTGAGCCTGTTTCTGGTTCTTTACTTTATGGAAACAATATTATCTCTGGTGCTATTATCCCTACTTCTGCGGCGATCGGATTGCACTTTTACCCAATTTGGGAAGCTGCATCTGTTGATGAGTGGTTATACAATGGTGGTCCTTATGAGCTAATTGTTCTACACTTCTTACTTGGTGTAGCTTGTTATATGGGTCGTGAGTGGGAACTTAGTTTCCGTCTGGGTATGCGTCCTTGGATTGCTGTTGCATATTCAGCTCCTGTTGCAGCTGCTACTGCTGTTTTCTTGATTTACCCTATTGGTCAAGGAAGCTTTTCTGATGGTATGCCTTTAGGAATCTCTGGTACTTTCAACTTTATGATTGTATTCCAGGCAGAGCACAACATCCTTATGCATCCATTCCACATGTTAGGTGTAGCTGGTGTATTCGGCGGTTCCCTATTCAGTGCTATGCATGGTTCCTTGGTAACCTCTAGTTTGATCAGGGAAACTACTGAAAATGAATCCGCTAATGAGGGTTACAAATTTGGTCAAGAGGAAGAAACTTATAATATTGTGGCTGCTCATGGTTATTTTGGCCGATTAATCTTCCAATATGCTAGTTTCAACAACTCTCGTTCTTTACACTTCTTCTTGGCTGCTTGGCCTGTAGTAGGAATCTGGTTCACTGCTTTAGGTATTAGTACTATGGCTTTCAACCTAAATGGTTTCAATTTCAACCAATCTGTAGTTGATAGTCAAGGTCGCGTTATTAATACTTGGGCTGATATCATCAACCGTGCTAACCTTGGTATGGAAGTAATGCACGAACGTAATGCTCACAACTTCCCTCTAGACTTAGCTGCTGTTGAAGTTCCATCTATTAATGGATAAGGTTTTTCTGCTAACATATAAGAATTTTTGAAGACAGAAATACCCAATATCTTGTTCTAGCAAGATATTGGGTATTTCTGTCTTTATTTTGAATCTTTTTTTCTTCTTAATCTTTCTATTCAGAATTCAGTTAACGACGAGATTTAGTATCCTTTCTTGCATTTTCATAACTCGTGAAATGCCGAGTAGGCACGAATTCCCCCAATTTGCGACCTACCATAGGATTTGTTATGTAAATAGGTATATGTTCCTTTCCATTATGAATCGCGATTGTATGGCCAACCATTGTGGGTAGAATGCTAGATGCCCGGGACCACGTTACTATTGTTTCTTTCTCCTCCTTCATATTGACCTTTTCTATCTTTGCCAATAAATGATGAGCTACAAAAGGATTCGTTTTTTTTCGTGTCACAGCTGATTACTCCTTTTTTCCTTTTTAAAGAGTGGCATTCTATGTCCAATATCTCGATCGAAGTACGGAGGTCAGAATAAATAGAATAATGATCAATGGAAAAAAGAAAAAAATCCTTTAGCTGGATAAGGGGCGGATGTAGCCAAGTGGATCAAGGCAGTGGATTGTGAATCCACCATGCGCGGGTTCAATTCCCGTCGTTCGCCCATCGCATTATTGCAAATTCCAAAAATGCAATTTTCCATATTCCTAGTTACGTATTTACTTACGGCGACGAAGAATAAAACTATCGCTATATTTTTTCCTTTTCCTAGTTCTTCTTCCAAGCGCAGGATAACCCCAAGGGGTTGTGGGTTTTTTTCTACCAATGGGAGCTTTCCCTTCACCGCCCCCATGGGGGTGGTCCACAGGGTTCATAACTACCCCTCTTACTACGGGGCGTTTACCTAGCCAACACTTAGATCCGGCTCTACCCAAACTTTTTTGGTTCACCCCAACATTACCCACTTGTCCGACTGTTGCTAAGCAGTTTTGGGATACTAAACGGACCTCCCCAGATGGTAATCTTAAAGTGGCCGATTTACCCTCTTTTGCAATGAGTTTCGCTACAGCACCTGCTGCTCTAGCTAATTGCCCACCCCTTCCACGTGTGATTTCTATGTTATGCATGGCCGTGCCTAAGGGCATATCGGTTGAAGTAGATTCTTCTTTTCTCTCAAAAAACCCCTTCCCAAACTGTACAAGCTTCTTCCAAAGCATACGGCTTTCTAGATGTATATGACGATCTCTAGACAGATGGATCTTATATGAATCATATGATGAAGTACCACATGAGTGGATATATAGGAAAGGAATCCAAATCTGCCGAATCGCTCATGTTATGATCTTCTACATCCTAGGTCTCTGCGTTCCGTCATCTGGCTTATGTTCTTCATGTAGCATTCAGATCGAATGACTCTATGAAATTACGTCGATACTTCCACATATTATGGGTAACGTAGGAGACATCCCTATTTTCCCCCGGGGGTCTTAATTACCACTGCTTAGCTTTCAATTTGCCTCTGACCATCAAATTAAATGTGAATAACCCGTCCTCCTCTCTTTGAAACAAGGGGCGCTTCCGGTTCTGTGCGTGCTTCAAACAATTTTGTCTTCTCCATATTACCATATCTCTAGAGCCAATAATTTTCTATGAGGAACTACTGAACTCAATCACTTGCTGCCGTTACTCAACAGTTTTCTGTTGAGGTCTATCCCGTAGAGGTAGTCAAATTGGATCAGTGATCGATTTCTAGGTTTCGTCGTAAACCTAATTGGTTACTTCCAATTACGTAAATCAATAGTTCAAACCGCACTCAAAGGTAGGGCATTTCCCATTGATATAGGAACTTTTGTACCAGAAACAATAGTATCTCCAATTATAGCCCCTCTGGGATGTAAAATATATCTCTTCTCACCATCCCCATAGTGTATGAGACAAATGTATGCATTTCGATTAGGGTCGTATTCTATGGTTACGATTCTACCAGATATGTCTTTTTGATTCCGTCGAAAATCTATTTTACGGTATAGGCGCTTATGACCTCCCCCTCTATGCCTTGCGGTAATGATTCCTCTGGAATTACGACCTTTACCACAACGGTGCCGTCCATGGATCAAATTATTTCGTGGATTGGATTTCACTTGCCTGTCTACGGTTCCCTTGCGTGTGCTCGGGATAGGTGTTTTGTATAAATGTTTCGCCGTATTATTAAGTATTCTCCTTTAGTTTTTTTCTCTATCTAGAAGTGGAATAGAATAACCCGGTTGAAGGGTAATGATCATACGTCTGTAATGCATTGTATGGCCCAGAATAGGTCCTATTCTTCTACCTTTTCCAGGTAGTCGATGGCTATTCACAGCTACCACCTTAACACCAAAGAAGAGTTCGACCCAATGCTTTATTTCTGTCTTAGTGAATCCCGATTCGACATTAAAAGTATATTGATTCTTTCCCAATAAACGAAGACTTTTTTCTGTAAATACTGCGTATTTGATTCCATCCATAAATCGACTTTCCCTCCTATGCTCTGAGTTCCAGTATCGATAAGAATTCGAGTTCTTATTGTTCTTATGTTATGGTATGAATATACCATACCAATTCGTTATGTATGGATGATGGATGAGATTCCATGGATAGAGAGCCAGTTCCAATAGACTTATGGAATGTTCCCGTTCGTGTGCATCCAGCAGGAATTGAACCCGCAAATTTACCAATTATGAGTTGGGCGCTTTAACCATTCAGCCATGGATGCTTAACAGGGATCATCGTACATCGTAAATAACCAATTTTCATATAGAAAGACATATCATAGAAAAATGAAATCGAAAATATTCCGAGATGGCAAATATTCGGAGATGACTATGAAAACACCTCTCTGGATCCTCGAATTGAAAGAGAGATTGAGAGGGATCAAGAATCCTAATTCTCGCTATTTGGAATGGATCCAATTCTATTGAGTCTGACTCATAGTGATCATTTCTCTTTAGCAAAGAATGACCTTGGTTATCAAAGGATTGAACAACCGGGATCCATTTACTTATGATACCTAGTTGGCATTGATAACAAGGATCTAATGAATTATGAGTTTAATAGATCCTCTTTAGCAGAAAGACGTATATTCCTTGCTCATTATCAGACAATCACTTATTCCCAAACCTCGTGTGGGACTAATCGTTTTCATTTACCATCTCATGGAAAACCCTTTTCGTTCCGCTTAGCCCTATCGGGTATTTTAGTGATAGGTTCTGTAGGAACTGGACGATCCTATTTGGTCAAATACCTAACGAAAAATTACGATTTTCCTTTCATTAAGGTACGAGGGCTTCTTATTCCACAAGAACGAAAGCACCTTTTCATTCTTTCATATACTAGGGGTTTTTACTTGGAAAAGACAATGTTCCATACTAAAGGATTCGGGTCCATAACCACGAGTTCCAGTGCACTAGATCTTGTAGCACTTAGCAACGAAGCCCTATCCATTAGTATTCCACATAAGAAATCCATTCTAGAAAAAAATACAATTAGATTAGCTCTTCATAGACAAACTTGGGGTTTGCGAGCCAAGGTAAGATCGGCTCGGGATCATGGGACCCTTTTCTATCAGATAGGAGGGGCTCTTGTACAAAATAGACTTACTAAGTAATAACCCCATAGAATCTATCTATATAAAGATAAAGAGGCAATCGTGTCAGGAAGCGGGTTTTTCTTTGGCCAAAAGGTACTTCGAACTTGGAACGAGCATGAAGAGATTAACGAGACTTCTTTCTCTTTTGAGTTTTTCTGGCGGACCTGCCGCGCAAGATCTTTGGTCTTCCCCTGGAACCGATGAAAAAAAGTGGATCGCTTCTTATGTACTCGCTCAGAATGATTCTTCTCTATCTATAGTTCATGGCCTATTAGAAGTAGAAGGTGCTCTGGTGCAATCCTTACCGACAGAAAAAGATTGCAGTCAGGTTGATAATAGTCGAGTGACATTACTTCGTCGGTCCGAACTAAGGAATCTGTTAGAAATGTTTTGAAATGGATATTGTTCTCTCTTTGATCAGGGATTGCTATATGAAAAGAAGTGGAGTTTGAAAAAGGGAACGGAATGCTCAAACCGGAACTGCTAGAGGAACGAATTTTCAATAGCATAACTTGGGCTCCTAGAATATGGCGCCCTTGGGACAATCTATTTGATTGCAGGGTTTTGTTCCGAAGCAAAGATATCCGCGGAGGCCGGTTCGTTCGTCCTATTCTGATATTCAGGACCAAGAGGTACTGGATTCTCTTTCGGATAGGCCCTGAAAGGAGAAGAAAGGCTGAAATGCCAACGGACCTCTGTCTATTCTCTAATTCACCCGATCCGATAGTACCCGTTTTTGGAACGTCCAGTGCCAAAGTCACTGAATGGGTAAGTCACCAATCCAATCCCTTTGACAAATCGGATGTCATATTAGATATCATATTCTATATATATAGAAATATCATAGATAGAATAGACATATAGAATTTTTGGTCGGCAAATTCGAAGGAATCATTGAGTGAAAAAGGAGCAAAGAATGACAAAAGACGAGACTCTACTAGTCTTCACTCTTGTGGTTTCCTCTTCCTCGGTTTCTGTTTTCTTATTCGGGATCTTGCTTTTCATGGTTCTCATCTCTGCAACTCGCGATTTTCGCGAGAGAACCAAATCCAAGTTGGTGAAGATCATGATTTGGGCTGGCACGGGGATCGTTTGATCGATTTCCTTGATTTGATCGCTACTTAATGGGCGTGCGCTCAAAGGATACAAACAGGGATTCGCAAACAAAAAGGGGAATTCGTAGTCACTTTTTCCTGTCGCGTAAAAAAAAAGTCTTTACGCGAGAGCAATAGAGGTTGGGATACATCTATCTCTTCTGAGCAACCTCTTTTGGATTCTTAAGACCACCCTTGCAGTAGGATACCATCTGCTTTGGGTTCTTTATTATCTCCTTCGAGGGATTTTTAGGATCGTTCAGGCTATATATATTTAGTCTATTTTGGCTTTTACTGTCTACTTTTCTCAGGGAGATGGTTAAGGACCTCAGAAGATAGAGGAGAGCGCCAGGCCCAGATTTCCGGAATACTTCTACGGGGAATGCTCATTGAATGAGCATTCTCCATATTATGCCTTGAAGAGGACTCGAACCTCCACGCTCTTCAGCACGAGATTTTGAGTCTCGCGTGTCTACCATTTCACCATCAAGGCATCTTGAAAGTGAATCGTATTCCATGAATATGATATCTATCTAATGTGATATATGGAATATATGACAAAGGTGGAGTCTTGGAGTATTTCGATCGATCGGTCATATAGGCCTGAGTCAGACATCAAATAGCTTCGATTTGCATTATCCGTAGGACACCTTATATGTATCAAAATCGATATCAAAATCAAAAAGATGAAAGATGTACAATCCAATTTCTCGATTCAATAGAAGCCCAAAGAGGTGCATATGGTACCCAAATAAGAATAGGATAGATATGTCAAAAGCAGGTCTGATTACACCTATTCCTAATCCTAAATAGAATGTAAGGACGTAGGGATTTCTATGTAAACAGAGTATCCTATTTCCATAGGCTCGAATGACCCCTTCTCATAATAAGAATGTGCACGGTCTGGTTCGGTATGGAATGAACTTATAATCTGATGATCGAGTCGATTCCATGATTATAAGTTCATAACCCTAGCGCCCATTCCCATTTTGGGCGGAACAGATCTACTAATTCTTTTATTCCAGTTAGTAAGAGGGAACTTATAATCTGATGATCGAGTCGATTCCATGATTATAAGTTCATAACCCTAGCGCCCATTCCCATTTTGGGCGGAACAGATCTACTAATTCTTTTATTCCAGTTAGTAAGAGGGATCTTGAACTAAGAAATAGACCTAGCAGCTAAAAGAGGGTATCCTGAGCAATTGCAAGAATGGGGTTCATTGATATTCCTGGTATAGTAGATGCTATCACACATACAGTCATACTCAATTCGATGGAATTGTTTGATCTTAAAGGGGATCTTCTATAATTTCGCACATAAGGGGTTATTTCTTGGTTTCGTCCAGTCATTAATAACTTGATTATTTTTAGATAATAGTAGATAGAAAGAACGCTCGTAAGGAGTCCTATTGAAACCAAGAAATATAGGCCTGCTTGCCATCCACACCAGAATAGATAGAGTTTTCCGAAGAAACCTGCTAGTGGAGGAAGGCCTCCTAGGGATAAGAGACATAGGGCTAAAGAGAGAGCCAAAAAAGGATCTTTCGTGTATAATCCTGCATAATCTCGAATGTTATCAGTTCCGGTACGTAGACCAAATAATACAATGCAAGCAAAAGTTCCTAGATTCATGGAGATATAGAACAGCATATAAGTTATCATGCTTGCATATCCATCATTTGAGTC
>NW_028260838.1:35000-36430 GCF_056163025.1 Triticum urartu | reverse complement strand
TAGTAATAGTTGGTTGTATTCGCCCTTTTTTGGAATAATAGCCTCCTTTACTGCAGGATTAACTGCCTTTTATATGTTTCGGATATATTTACTTACATTTGATGGGTATTTGCGTGTTCATTTTCAAAATTACAGTAGCACTAAAGAGAGTTCCTTGTATTCAATATCCTTATGGGGAAAAAGGATACCCAAAGGAGTGAATAGGGATTTCGTTTTATCAACAACGAAGAGTGGAGTTTCTTTTTTTTCACAAAATATACCAAAAATTCAAGGTAATACAAGAAATAGGATAGGATCCTTTACTACGTCTTTTGGGGCTAAAAAAACTTTTGCCTATCCGCATGAAACGGGAAATACTATGTTATTTCCTCTTCTTATATTACTACTTTTCACTTTGTTCATTGGATTCATAGGAATCTCTTTTGATAATGGAGGAATTGGTAATGGAATAGCAGAGTTAACCATATTATCAAAGTGGTTAACTCCCTCAATAAACTTTACCCAGGAAAGTTCTAATTCTTTTGTAAATTCATATGAATTTATTACTAATGCAATTTCTTCTGTAAGTCTAGCTATCTTTGGTTTATTCATAGCATATATCTTCTATGGATCCGCTTATTCTTTTTTTCAGAATTTGGATTTAATAAACTCTTTTTACAAAGGAAATCCTAAAAAAGAATTTTTAGATCAAGTAAAAAAAAATATATACAGTTGGTCATATAATCGTGGTTATATAGATATTTTCTATACTAGGGTCTTTACCCTCGGTATAAGAGGGTTAACCGAACTCACGGAGTTTTTTGATAAGGGTGTTATTGATGGAATTACCAATGGAGTGGGTCTTGCTAGTTTTTGTATAGGAGAGGAAATTAAATATGTAGGGGGAGGTCGAATCTCGTCTTATTTATTCTTTTTTTTATGTTATGTATCTGTGTTTTTATTCTTTTTTCTTTCTTAAGTTAAGGAATTTACAACAAGTCTCTTGCAAAAATAACTATCCTATCCCCTTTCTACAATCTCTCTATATCCTTGTTACATAAGGTAAGTATTGTATAATAGTTCGGTTTTCCGCGATTTTTTCCATTCCTCTGTGTAAATACCCTAATATGGGTTCACAATCAATAACATCCTCACCATCGAGAGTAACGATCAGTCGAAGAACACCATGCATTGATGGGTGTTGAGGGCCCATATTGACTATCATGAGATCTTTTCTTGTAAGCGGTAGACTCATATCCTTTCTTCCTTAATTCATTATTCCATGAAAATGGATTATTCCATGAATTCCTCAAAGCGAGGCTCATCAAAATGAAAAATCTAAGACTACTATAAGACTACTAAAAAAATAATAAAACAAGAAAAAAATTTGAACGATTAAATTACTGCTCCCGAATATTCAACTGACCGATTAATTTCTTATAACGTACTCT
>NW_028260838.1:0-17500 GCF_056163025.1 Triticum urartu | reverse complement strand
AAAGAGAAAGAAGTCTCGTTAATCTCTTCATGCTCGTTCCAAGTTCGAAGTACCTTTTGGCCAAAGAAAAACCCGCTTCCTGACACGATTGCCTCTTTATCTTTATATAGATAGATTCTATGGGGTTATTACTTAGTAAGTCTATTTTGTACAAGAGCCCCTCCTATCTGATAGAAAAGGGTCCCATGATCCCGAGCCGATCTTACCTTGGCTCGCAAACCCCAAGTTTGTCTATGAAGAGCTAATCTAATTGTATTTTTTTCTAGAATGGATTTCTTATGTGGAATACTAATGGATAGGGCTTCGTTGCTAAGTGCTACAAGATCTAGTGCACTGGAACTCGTGGTTATGGACCCGAATCCTTTAGTATGGAACATTGTCTTTTCCAAGTAAAAACCCCTAGTATATGAAAGAATGAAAAGGTGCTTTCGTTCTTGTGGAATAAGAAGCCCTCGTACCTTAATGAAAGGAAAATCGTAATTTTTCGTTAGGTATTTGACCAAATAGGATCGTCCAGTTCCTACAGAACCTATCACTAAAATACCCGATAGGGCTAAGCGGAACGAAAAGGGTTTTCCATGAGATGGTAAATGAAAACGATTAGTCCCACACGAGGTTTGGGAATAAGTGATTGTCTGATAATGAGCAAGGAATATACGTCTTTCTGCTAAAGAGGATCTATTAAACTCATAATTCATTAGATCCTTGTTATCAATGCCAACTAGGTATCATAAGTAAATGGATCCCGGTTGTTCAATCCTTTGATAACCAAGGTCATTCTTTGCTAAAGAGAAATGATCACTATGAGTCAGACTCAATAGAATTGGATCCATTCCAAATAGCGAGAATTAGGATTCTTGATCCCTCTCAATCTCTCTTTCAATTCGAGGATCCAGAGGTGTTTTCATAGTCATCTCCGAATATTTGCCATCTCGGAATATTTTCGATTTCATTTTTCTATGATATGTCTTTCTATATGAAAATTGGTTATTTACGATGTACGATGATCCCTGTTAAGCATCCATGGCTGAATGGTTAAAGCGCCCAACTCATAATTGGTAAATTTGCGGGTTCAATTCCTGCTGGATGCACACGAACGGGAACATTCCATAAGTCTATTGGAACTGGCTCTCTATCCATGGAATCTCATCCATCATCCATACATAACGAATTGGTATGGTATATTCATACCATAACATAAGAACAATAAGAACTCGAATTCTTATCGATACTGGAACTCAGAGCATAGGAGGGAAAGTCGATTTATGGATGGAATCAAATACGCAGTATTTACAGAAAAAAGTCTTCGTTTATTGGGAAAGAATCAATATACTTTTAATGTCGAATCGGGATTCACTAAGACAGAAATAAAGCATTGGGTCGAACTCTTCTTTGGTGTTAAGGTGGTAGCTGTGAATAGCCATCGACTACCTGGAAAAGGTAGAAGAATAGGACCTATTCTGGGCCATACAATGCATTACAGACGTATGATCATTACCCTTCAACCGGGTTATTCTATTCCACTTCTAGATAGAGAAAAAAACTAAAGGAGAATACTTAATAATACGGCGAAACATTTATACAAAACACCTATCCCGAGCACACGCAAGGGAACCGTAGACAGGCAAGTGAAATCCAATCCACGAAATAATTTGATCCATGGACGGCACCGTTGTGGTAAAGGTCGTAATTCCAGAGGAATCATTACCGCAAGGCATAGAGGGGGAGGTCATAAGCGCCTATACCGTAAAATAGATTTTCGACGGAATCAAAAAGACATATCTGGTAGAATCGTAACCATAGAATACGACCCTAATCGAAATGCATACATTTGTCTCATACACTATGGGGATGGTGAGAAGAGATATATTTTACATCCCAGAGGGGCTATAATTGGAGATACTATTGTTTCTGGTACAAAAGTTCCTATATCAATGGGAAATGCCCTACCTTTGAGTGCGGTTTGAACTATTGATTTACGTAATTGGAAGTAACCAATTAGGTTTACGACGAAACCTAGAAATCGATCACTGATCCAATTTGACTACCTCTACGGGATAGACCTCAACAGAAAACTGTTGAGTAACGGCAGCAAGTGATTGAGTTCAGTAGTTCCTCATAGAAAATTATTGGCTCTAGAGATATGGTAATATGGAGAAGACAAAATTGTTTGAAGCACGCACAGAACCGGAAGCGCCCCTTGTTTCAAAGAGAGGAGGACGGGTTATTCACATTTAATTTGATGGTCAGAGGCAAATTGAAAGCTAAGCAGTGGTAATTAAGACCCCCGGGGGAAAATAGGGATGTCTCCTACGTTACCCATAATATGTGGAAGTATCGACGTAATTTCATAGAGTCATTCGATCTGAATGCTACATGAAGAACATAAGCCAGATGACGGAACGCAGAGACCTAGGATGTAGAAGATCATAACATGAGCGATTCGGCAGATTTGGATTCCTTTCCTATATATCCACTCATGTGGTACTTCATCATATGATTCATATAAGATCCATCTGTCTAGAGATCGTCATATACATCTAGAAAGCCGTATGCTTTGGAAGAAGCTTGTACAGTTTGGGAAGGGGTTTTTTGAGAGAAAAGAAGAATCTACTTCAACCGATATGCCCTTAGGCACGGCCATGCATAACATAGAAATCACACGTGGAAGGGGTGGGCAATTAGCTAGAGCAGCAGGTGCTGTAGCGAAACTCATTGCAAAAGAGGGTAAATCGGCCACTTTAAGATTACCATCTGGGGAGGTCCGTTTAGTATCCCAAAACTGCTTAGCAACAGTCGGACAAGTGGGTAATGTTGGGGTGAACCAAAAAAGTTTGGGTAGAGCCGGATCTAAGTGTTGGCTAGGTAAACGCCCCGTAGTAAGAGGGGTAGTTATGAACCCTGTGGACCACCCCCATGGGGGCGGTGAAGGGAAAGCTCCCATTGGTAGAAAAAAACCCACAACCCCTTGGGGTTATCCTGCGCTTGGAAGAAGAACTAGGAAAAGGAAAAAATATAGCGATAGTTTTATTCTTCGTCGCCGTAAGTAAATACGTAACTAGGAATATGGAAAATTGCATTTTTGGAATTTGCAATAATGCGATGGGCGAACGACGGGAATTGAACCCGCGCATGGTGGATTCACAATCCACTGCCTTGATCCACTTGGCTACATCCGCCCCTTATCCAGCTAAAGGATTTTTTTCTTTTTTCCATTGATCATTATTCTATTTATTCTGACCTCCGTACTTCGATCGAGATATTGGACATAGAATGCCACTCTTTAAAAAGGAAAAAAGGAGTAATCAGCTGTGACACGAAAAAAAACGAATCCTTTTGTAGCTCATCATTTATTGGCAAAGATAGAAAAGGTCAATATGAAGGAGGAGAAAGAAACAATAGTAACGTGGTCCCGGGCATCTAGCATTCTACCCACAATGGTTGGCCATACAATCGCGATTCATAATGGAAAGGAACATATACCTATTTACATAACAAATCCTATGGTAGGTCGCAAATTGGGGGAATTCGTGCCTACTCGGCATTTCACGAGTTATGAAAATGCAAGAAAGGATACTAAATCTCGTCGTTAACTGAATTCTGAATAGAAAGATTAAGAAGAAAAAAAGATTCAAAATAAAGACAGAAATACCCAATATCTTGCTAGAACAAGATATTGGGTATTTCTGTCTTCAAAAATTCTTATATGTTAGCAGAAAAACCTTATCCATTAATAGATGGAACTTCAACAGCAGCTAAGTCTAGAGGGAAGTTGTGAGCATTACGTTCGTGCATTACTTCCATACCAAGGTTAGCACGGTTGATGATATCAGCCCAAGTATTAATAACGCGACCTTGACTATCAACTACAGATTGGTTGAAATTGAAACCATTTAGGTTGAAAGCCATAGTACTAATACCTAAAGCAGTGAACCAGATTCCTACTACAGGCCAAGCAGCCAAGAAGAAGTGTAAAGAACGAGAGTTGTTGAAACTAGCATATTGGAAGATTAATCGGCCAAAATAACCATGAGCAGCCACAATATTATAAGTTTCTTCCTCTTGACCAAATTTGTAACCCTCATTAGCGGATTCATTTTCAGTAGTTTCCCTGATCAAACTAGAGGTTACCAAGGAACCATGCATAGCACTGAATAGGGAACCGCCGAATACACCAGCTACACCTAACATGTGGAATGGATGCATAAGGATGTTGTGCTCTGCCTGGAATACAATCATAAAGTTGAAAGTACCAGAGATTCCTAAAGGCATACCATCAGAAAAGCTTCCTTGACCAATAGGGTAAATCAAGAAAACAGCAGTAGCAGCTGCAACAGGAGCTGAATATGCAACAGCAATCCAAGGACGCATACCCAGACGGAAACTAAGTTCCCACTCACGACCCATATAACAAGCTACACCAAGTAAGAAGTGTAGAACAATTAGCTCATAAGGACCACCATTGTATAACCACTCATCAACAGATGCAGCTTCCCAAATTGGGTAAAAGTGCAATCCGATCGCCGCAGAAGTAGGGATAATAGCACCAGAGATAATATTGTTTCCATAAAGTAAAGAACCAGAAACAGGCTCACGAATACCATCAATATCTACTGGAGGGGCAGCGATGAAGGCGATAATAAATACAGAAGTTGCGGTCAATAAGGTAGGGATCATCAAAACACCGAACCATCCGATGTAAAGACGATTTTCAGTGCTAGTTATCCAGTTGCAGAAGCGACCCCACAGGCTTGTACTTTCGCGTCTCTCTAAAATTGCAGTCATGGTAAGATCTTGGTTTATTCAAATTGCAAGGACTCCCAAGCACACGTATTAACTAGAATATAGATAATAGAAGGCTTGTTATTTAACAGTATAACATAGACTATATACCAATGTCAACCAAGTCAGCCCAAAGATTAGCTATCCATATAACTAAATTAACCAAACCAATAATTTTGTATTTGTAAATGAAGTGAGTCAAAGTGAAAAACTTTGATGGGTCTTTTCTATATGGGTTGCCCGGGACTCGAACCCGGAACTAGTCGGATGGAGTAGATAATTCTTCCTTGTTACAATAGAGAAAAATCCCTCCCCAAATCGTGCTTGCATTTTTCATTGCACACGACTTTCCCTATGTAGAAATAGCCAATTTCTATTCCAAAGAGGAAGTTCTACTAATTTTTTTAATTAGTAAGTTGATTCACCTACTCTTTATTATAATAAAAAGAACATTTCAGAATGAAAAATAGAAAAGTTTTTTCTTGATCATTTATCAACCCTTTCCTGTTTCTTAATTTCGTCTAATGATTAATTAAGAGGGTTGACCAGGTCATTGATACGTATAATATCCAAATACCAAATACGCTCAGTGTGTGATCCACAGAAAGAAAAAAGAGTTGTTTTGGTGAACATCAAAGAAAAAACTTGCTCTTCTTCCATAAAAAATTCTTCTAAAAATGCCGAACCCAATCGTTGCATAAAAGTTCGTACCGTGCTTTTATGTTTACGAGCTAAAGTTCTAGCACATGAAAGTCGAAGTATATACTTTAGTCGATACAAAGTCCGTTTTTTCGAAGATCCACTATGATAATGAAAAAGATTTCTACATATCCGACCAAATCGATCAAGAATATCCCAATCTGATAAATCTGTCCAAATGGGTTTACTAATAGGATGCCCCGATCCAGTACAAAATTGAGCTTTTGATAAGTATCCTATGAGGAGAGTAGCGGGGACTATGGTATCGAATTTTTTCATTCGAGTATCTATTAGAAATGAATTCTCCAGCATTTGATTCCTTACTAACAAAGAACTTTTTTGTACACTTGAAAGGTACCCCATAAAATCGAAGCAAGAGTTTGCTAATTGGTTTATATGGATTCTTCGCGGCTGAGTCCAAAAACAGAAATAATATTGCCAGAAATTGATAAGGTAGCATTTCCATTTCTTCTTCAAAAAAAAAGTGCCTTTTGATGCAAGAATTGCCTTTCCTTGATATCGAACATAATGCATAAGAGGATCCATAAAGAACCATAGGGTTTTCCGAGAAAAACCAGGGTACATTATCCCAAAATGTTCCATCTTCCTAGAAAAGTGGATTCGTTCCAGAAAAGTTCCAGAAGATGCTAATGGTAAGCAAGAAGATTGTTTACGAAGAAACAACAAAAAAAATTCATATTCTGATACATAAGAGTTATATAGGAATTGAAATAGTCTTTTATTTTCTTTTTGAAAAAAAAAAATGGATTTCATTGAAGTAATAAAACTATTCCAATTCGAATAATAGTTGAGAAAGAATCGCAATAAATGCAAAGATGGAACATCTTGGATACGGTATTGAAGGAGTTGAACCAGGATTTCCAAATGGATAGGATAGGGTATTTCTATATGTGATAGATAATCCAAATGCAAAAATTTGTCTTCTAAAAAGGGAAATATTGAATGAATAGAGCGTAAATTCTGAAACTTTGGTATTTCTTTTTCTTTCAGACAAAAAAATTCCCGTAGCGAGAATGGGATTTCCACAACGATCGCAAACCCTTCAGATAGAATCTGAGAATAAAACTCAGAATAAAAATAATTTTTGTAATCCAATAATCGATCTTGGTTAGGATGATTAACCGAGTTATCCAAAAAATTCTGCTGATACATTCGAATAATTAAACGTTTCACAAGTAGTGAACTAAATTTCTTGTTATTACAACTAACAACTATTTCCACAGGTTCAGAACCATTTAATCCATAATGGTGGGCAAATGCATAAATATATTCCTGAAAGAGAAGTGGGTAGACAAAGTATTGTTGACGAGATTTATGTTTTTCTGAATACCCTTCGAATTTTTCCATTTGTATTTCTACTTGAATCAGAGAGAAGAAGCATTTCTCGGTTTATCGAATGATGATACATAGTGCAATATGGTCAGAACAGGGTGTTGCATTTTTAATACAAACCCTGGAAAGAAAGGGAGTCTAATCCACAGATCTTTTTCTGCTCCTTTTCTACCCAATTAGTTTATGTTTGTTCTAATTAAAAAAAAAGAACAGAACAAGTTTTTTATTTTTGCAGGCCAATCGCTCTTTTGACTTTGGAATACAGCCTCTTTATCAATATACTGCTTCTTTTACACATTCAATCCATAACATCCCTTATTCAATCCATAATCAAGAATAATTAGGATTTCTAAAAAAAAAAAGAAAAAATAAAGGGTCCACTCATAGGAAAACCCAACCTTTCCCCGCATCCGGCACTAATCTATTTTTAACGTCTAATTAGAGCGGGGAATCATTCCAATTAGGAAGTTCAGCTCGTTGCTTTTTATTTTACCAGAATTGGAGCCAGGCTCTATCCATTTATTCATTAGACCCAGAAAATCGTAATTTTGGATTCCATTCAAAAAAGATTGATTTTATTACGACATGCTATTTTTTCCATTCATTACCTTTGAGGATCAGTCGTGGTCTTCTAGACTCTACCAAGAGTCTGGACGAATTTGTTGTTTCATCCAAATGTGTAAAAGATCATAGTCGCACTTAAAAGCCGAGTACTCTACCATTGAGTTAGCAACCCAGATAAAAAAAGGATCTTAGATACGATCGAAATCCAAAAATCAATGGAATTACACCGCGCGCTTCTGTCAAAACATTGAACTAGCAAGACATCAAAAGATTTTTTTTATCGACCATGAAAAACACTCAAATGCCAAAACGAACAGGTCCGGTGAAATTCCACTAAAGTAAAGTTAAAAAAAGAGCGACCCTAATCACGATGGCCAAATTCTCCTTATTTTTAGCGATTTTTATTAACAAAAAATATATATTATAAAAAATATATATTATATTGTATGAGAATACATGCAAGAGGAACACCCTTATCATTTGAGCGAAGTGTAGGCGGAAAAATTGAATATGGAGTGAGGATAAAGAGACCCATCTATCTACAAATTCTATTTGTTCAATAGACCTTTGTCAATGGAAATACAATGGTAAGAAAACAAATTAGATAGAAAAAGTAAATAAAATAGGGGCTTATGTTGGATTGGCACGATATAATATAAATCCAAATAGGATTAAAAAAGAGGTAAATTGTGTCTAAATAATTAGACAACTAGGAATACTAATAATCTTCTCCTATCCTATTTTTTGATTCATTTAGTTCTTCAATTAACTCAAAGTTCTTTCTTTTTCTTTAAAGAATTCTGCCTTCCTTAAAATATCATAAACAGTTCTTGTTGGTTGAGCACCCTTTTCAAGGAAATAGAGAATAGCTGGAACATTTAAACAAGTTTGATTCTTTATCGGATCATAAAAACCTACTTTTTGAAGATCTCTTCCTTCTCTTCGAGATCGAACATCAATTGCAACGATTCGATAGACAGCTTATTGGGATAGATGTAGATAAACAACGCCCCCCCCTAGAAACGTATATGAGGTTTTCTCCTCATACGGCTCGAGAAAATGATTCGAATTTCTGTCGATAATAATAGAAATTAGACTATGACGTGCATTAATTTCCTTACAGAAAAAACAAATTTCATTTATACTCATGACTCAAGTGGGCTAATTTTGCCTGACAAACTTCGAAGGCAAAATCCTTCCAAAATTTTTGAGTCGTCTTTAAACTCTTTTCTTTGTCTCATTTCGAACGAATTGACTTTTATTCCTTATTCTAATCCAACTCTGTTGTTGAGACAATTGAAAATTGTGTTTACTTGTTCTGGAATCCTTTATCTTTGATTTGTGAAATCCTTGGGTTTAGACATTACTTCGGGAATTCCTATTTTTTTCTTTCAAAAGAGTAGCAACATACCCTTTTTTCTTATTTCCTTCGATAAAGCATTTATCTCTTCTATAGAAATCTAATAAGAGGGATTGATTCTGATATACTTTTATTGGACTTTCTTCTTATTTTAACCTTTCGATTTATTTCTATATTAAGGATAGACTGACAAAGTTGGCCTAATTTATTAGTTTTCACTAACCCTAGATTCTTTCCCTTGATAAAAAAAATTCTGTCCTCTCGAGCTCCATCGTGTACTATGTTACTTAAACCCAGCGCAAATTTGGTTCGGAACGAATAGAACAGGCTATGTCGAGCCAAGAGCATTTTCATTACTATGGAAAATGATGGATAGCAAAATCCACAATCGATCATGTCCTTCAAGTCGCACGTTGCTTTCTACCACATCGTTTTAAACGAAGTTTTACCATAACAAACATTCCTCTTTTCATTGCAAAGTGGTATAGAGAATTGATCCAATATGGATGGAATCATGAATAGTCATTGGTTTAGTTTTTTTATACTAATTAAAACTTGCTATCTATGGAGCAATATGGATAAAAGAAAGTAAGTATTTATCCGGGAAGCCTCCGCCAAGATCCAATTTATTTAAACCCATATTAAAATTCTATCATATGAATGAAACATAGTTTGAAAAAGACGACTAAACAAGTTTGCTTAAAACTTATTTATTCTTAAATTTCCACCCTCAACGGATGGCTCGAGATGATCAATCTTGAAGTGAGAAAAGAAGGATTGACTCTTCCTCAATAAATAAACTATCAACCTCCAAAAAAGTTTAATTAATTTAATTACTAGAATTAGAATTCTAGTAGTAATATATTTTTTCAGTACCAAAAACAATTAACTATAATAACTAAATAAACTATTCCAATGAAAAGATTGAAAGTTTTTGGTAGTTATAGAATTCTCGTACTTCTTCAACTCGAATACCAAAAGGAAGAAAAAAATATGACTAAGTGATTTTATAGTAGAGGCATATCCTGAATGTGCTTGATAGATCCCATTTTTTCATGAAAATAAAGATAGTCAATTTGACTGGACTTAAGACTTTATTATGTTTTCTGAGAAAGAATAAGATATCATTATTCTCTTTAATAAACTTTTGTCTCGTACGGAATACTATATGATTTCACCGTTTGTTTCATCAGAAACAATCTGGGACGGAAGGATTCGAACCTCCGAGTAACGGGACCAAAACCCGCTGCCTTACCACTTGGCCACGCCCCATTTCGGGTTTTATGCGACACTAATAAACACTAGTATGTTTATTTGTTATTCGTCAATACCATTTCAATTACATAAAAAAGGAGGGATATTCTCTTGCTAGTATTCTACACATGCGGATAATATAGAATCAAAAAAATGCATTGATCATTACATGGAATTCTATTAAGATATTATATGAAAGTCGAATTTATTCCACTCTCATTTGAGAGTGCGAATACAAGGAGGTATTTTGTGTTTGGGAAAGTCCGAAGAAAAAAGATTTTGAATCTGCCTTTTCCTTCTTTCCCTTAAAAAAATAACTCAAGAAAAATCCAATTATTTACTCTACAAGAATGAAATGCTTGTTATGCCTAATATACTTAGTTTAACCTGTATCTGTTTTAATTCTGTTCTTTATCCTACTAGTTTTTTCTTTGCCAAATTACCCGAAGCTTATGCTATTTTCAATCCAATCGTGGATATTATGCCTGTTATACCTCTATTCTTTTTTCTATTAGCCTTTGTTTGGCAAGCTGCTGTAAGTTTTCGATGAAATCTTTAGTACTCTGTATGCCAAATTGAATGATGTGTTCATTCCAAAAAAATTTTAAAATGGGTAAAAGCCGAGAAGTTTTATATTTTTATATTATGAACCTTCGATTCTAAAATTTAAATTCTTCTACATTGAATGGGTAGCTACAGCAATAAATTTGGATCAGCCTTTCTACTCCCCTGCACCTAGGTTGAGCAGGTACCTAAAGGTACCTACACAATACCTAACCACCTAACCCTATTTTTGCTATTGATAAGAGTGCTTATTATAAAAGAATTCTTGCAATTTTTTTCAAGAATTCTTTTTTGCATTTTTAGGTATAAAAAAAAACCATCCTAGTGGATCCGTGTGGTAAGGAAAAACTGGTAATCTATTCCTTAAAAAAAAATCTTGGAGATTATGTAATGCTTACTCTCAAACTTTTTGTTTATACAGTAGTGATATTCTTTGTTTCACTCTTTATCTTTGGATTCTTATCTAATGACCCAGGACGGAATCCTGGACGCGAGGAGTAAAAATTCAGTTTTTTTTTTTCTTATTGGATTTGTTTCGTACATTTATCTATGAGAAAATCCGGGGGTCAGAATTCTTTCCAATTCGAAAGTCCCAAATGATCCAAGGGAGCGGAAAGAGAGGGATTCGAACCCTCGGTACAAAAAAATTGTACAACGGATTAGCAATCCGCCGCTTTAGTCCACTCAGCCATCTCTCCACGTTCCAAAGCGAAAGGTTTCCGTGATATGATATAGGCAAGAAATAAGAAATAACGGTTGCAAAAAACCCCTTTTTTTTCTTTCAAAAGTCTATAAAAATTATATTGCCAATTCCATTTTAATTATATTCTTTTTTCTTAATGTTAATAAAAAAAGAAGAAAATTCTTGTTTTTTCTTTCTAAAAATCGATATTGGCCGAGAGACAATCAAATAGATTTTCTCTTTAGCGGGCATTTCCATATAGGACTTGTTATAATTATAATAAAACAAGCAGGTTATATAAAAAAAACGCTTTTTTTGTCGATTATTTATCAAGAAAGCAAAAAGGGTTCTTATCAAATCCACCATAAAATTGGAAAGAAGCATAAAGTAAGTAGACCTGACTCCTTTAATGATGCCTCTATCCGCTATTCTGATATATAAATTCGATGTAGATGAAATTGTATAAGCGAATTTTTTTTATTTCCTTAGACTTAGACCGCGCAAGACAAGAATTTTTCGCTATTTACGATTTCATATTCTTGTTACTAGATGTTCTATAGGAATAAGAAGAAATCGCAACTCCTTTGCGCTACACATAAAATTGGATTTCGAAGGTCCATTTTTTTTTTTCAGAATCCTCTATTATTTTAGTTCTTCCACCCATGCAATAGAGAGGGAATGGGAAAAGAAGGGTTACTTTTATTTGCATTTTTCCCTTAAAAGATAGACTTTGAAATAGGAGTCTTGGAATAATGCTGAATTCAAAGGTTTATTTCTTTCTATAGTATAAGAAAAACAATTTATTTCTATTTCTATAGTATAAGAAAAACAAATAAATAGTATAAGAAAAACAAATCGAATCAAATTCATGGATTTACCACGACCTCGGTTGTGACTGTGACTCCATAGATAAAAATGGGAAATTTCTCTCTTCGAGACCATTGAAAAAGGGCATTGAACGAGAAAGAAATCGTCCACAGATAATAAAACTATCATATGCCTTGGAAAGTGATATGAGGTGCTCGGAAATGGTTGAAGTAATTGAATAGGAGGATCACTATGACTATAGCCCTTGGTAGAATTCCTAAAGAAGAAAATGATCTATTTGATACTATGGATGACTGGTTACGAAGGGACCGTTTCGTTTTTGTAGGATGGTCTGGCCTATTGCTCTTTCCTTGTGCTTATTTCGCTTTAGGGGGTTGGTTTACAGGGACAACTTTTGTAACTTCTTGGTATACCCATGGATTGGCTAGTTCCTATTTGGAAGGTTGTAATTTCTTAACCGCAGCAGTTTCTACCCCTGCCAATAGTTTAGCACACTCTTTGTTGCTACTATGGGGGCCCGAAGCACAAGGAGATTTTACTCGTTGGTGTCAATTAGGCGGTCTATGGACTTTTGTAGCTCTCCACGGGGCTTTTGCACTAATAGGTTTCATGTTACGCCAATTTGAACTTGCTCGGTCTGTTCAATTGCGGCCTTATAATGCAATCTCATTCTCTGGTCCAATTGCTGTTTTTGTTTCTGTATTCCTTATTTATCCACTGGGGCAATCTGGTTGGTTCTTTGCGCCGAGTTTTGGCGTAGCAGCGATATTTCGATTCATCCTTTTCTTCCAAGGATTTCATAATTGGACGTTGAACCCATTTCATATGATGGGAGTTGCCGGAGTATTAGGTGCGGCTCTGCTATGCGCTATTCATGGAGCGACCGTAGAAAACACTCTATTTGAGGACGGTGATGGTGCAAATACCTTCCGTGCTTTTAACCCAACTCAAGCTGAAGAAACTTATTCAATGGTCACTGCTAACCGCTTTTGGTCCCAAATCTTTGGTGTTGCTTTTTCCAATAAACGTTGGTTACATTTCTTTATGCTATTTGTACCCGTCACCGGTTTATGGATGAGTGCTATTGGCGTAGTTGGCTTGGCTCTGAACTTACGTGCCTATGACTTTGTTTCCCAGGAAATCCGTGCAGCGGAAGATCCTGAATTTGAGACTTTCTACACCAAAAATATTCTTTTAAACGAGGGTATTCGTGCGTGGATGGCAGCTCAGGATCAGCCTCATGAAAATCTTATATTCCCTGAGGAGGTTCTACCACGTGGAAACGCTCTTTAATGGAACTTTCGTTTTAGCTGGTCGTGACCAAGAAACCACCGGCTTTGCTTGGTGGGCTGGGAATGCCAGACTTATCAATTTGTCCGGTAAACTGCTTGGAGCTCATGTAGCTCATGCCGGATTAATCGTATTCTGGGCCGGAGCAATGAACCTATTTGAAGTGGCCCATTTCGTACCAGAAAAGCCCATGTATGAACAAGGGTTGATTTTACTTCCACACTTAGCTACTCTAGGTTGGGGAGTAGGGCCAGGGGGGGAAGTTCTAGATACTTTTCCGTACTTTGTATCTGGCGTACTTCACCTAATTTCCTCCGCAGTCTTAGGCTTCGGTGGCATTTATCACGCGCTTCTGGGACCCGAGACTCTTGAGGAATCTTTTCCATTCTTTGGTTATGTCTGGAAAGATAGAAATAAAATGACTACAATTTTGGGTATTCACTTAATTTTGTTAGGTCTAGGTGCTTTTCTTCTAGTACTCAAGGCTCTTTATTTTGGCGGTGTATATGATACCTGGGCCCCTGGGGGGGGAGATGTAAGAAAAATTACCAATTTGACCCTTAGTCCCAGTGTTATATTTGGTTATTTACTAAAATCTCCTTTTGGTGGAGAAGGGTGGATTGTTAGTGTAGATGATTTAGAAGATATAATTGGTGGGCATGTATGGTTGGGTTTTATTTGTGTATTTGGCGGAATTTGGCATATTTTAACCAAACCCTTCGCATGGGCTCGCCGTGCATTTGTATGGTCTGGAGAAGCTTACTTGTCTTATAGTTTAGCTGCTTTATCTGTCTTTGGTTTTATCGCTTGTTGTTTTGTATGGTTCAATAATACAGCTTATCCGAGTGAGTTTTATGGACCCACCGGGCCAGAAGCTTCTCAAGCTCAAGCATTTACTTTTCTAGTTAGAGACCAGCGTCTTGGAGCTAATGTGGGATCCGCTCAAGGACCCACAGGTTTAGGTAAATATCTAATGCGTTCCCCAACTGGGGAGGTTATCTTTGGAGGGGAAACTATGCGTTTTTGGGACCTTCGTGCTCCATGGTTAGAACCTCTAAGGGGCCCCAACGGTTTGGACTTGAGTAGGTTGAAAAAAGACATACAACCTTGGCAAGAACGACGCTCAGCAGAATATATGACCCACGCTCCTTTAGGCTCTTTAAATTCCGTGGGTGGCGTAGCTACCGAGATCAATGCAGTTAATTATGTCTCTCCTAGAAGTTGGTTATCAACTTCTCATTTTGTTCTAGGATTCTTCTTTTTTGTGGGCCATTTATGGCATGCAGGAAGAGCCCGAGCTGCTGCAGCAGGTTTTGAAAAGGGAATCGATCGTGATTTGGAACCTGTTCTTTACATGAACCCTCTTAACTAAGATTTTCTTATTTATACCTGTTCTACTTTTTTTCTGTTCTGGCTCGGTTATTCCATCTAGCCGAGCCATTCATTCCTTTTTATGAAAGAAAGATAAGGGACAGAAAAAAAAAATAAATAAAAATGAAAGAAACAAACGTATTCAATAAGCAAAAGGAGAGAGAGGGATTCGAACCCTCGATAGTTCCTAGAACTATACCGGTTTTCAAGACCGGAGCTATCAACCACTCAGCCATCTCTCCACAGCCTAATCCTTATTTTACTCCTACAAATAGAACATAGCCATATAAAAAATAAAAAGATTTATTAGCCTCTAGAAAGATATCAGATACAAGTTCCTTTTCGATATATCTCTGTATACTGTATACACGGATACAGGATCCGCTATACCCGCTTGTGAAATAAAGAGTAAATAATCTCTTCTCACCCCCATATCCAAATAAAAAAGCGGTTTAAGTAATAAATTTGAATTAAAGAGAAGAATCAATGGATTCATGATTAAACCCCTCCTACTTCTTGTATTTTTTTACAATTTTGGTTTAAGTGAGGGATCAAATATGTAGTCAACTTTATTTGATGGTAGCTTGGAGGATTAGAAATATGACTATTGCTTTCCAATTAGCTGTTTTTGCATTAATTGCGACTTCCTCAGTCTTAGTAATTAGTGTACCCCTTGTATTTGCTTCTCCTGATGGTTGGTCAAATAATAAAAATGTTGTATTTTCCGGTACATCATTATGGATTGGACTAGTCTTTCTCGTAGCTATTCTGAATTCTCTCATTTCTTAAATGAAATTTGGTTAATATTTATTAACCCCATAAAAAAGAAATAATAAAGGCCATTTCTTCTAAAAAATTAGAATAGTGAGACGTATTAAAACGCAATTTGCGTTCCGAATTGCTAGCTCTTCTCTTTCAGTATTATGAAATTCCATTCCCATTAGAATATTCATTGACAGATAATAAAAAAAGGAAAACTCTAATATAATAGAAAATGAAATGAAACGGTCGACCCAGACATAGAAGGTCGACCCAGGCGGATATACGCTATAAAATATATACCGTAGCGAGCGTAGTTCAATGGTAAAATATCTCCTTGCCAAGGAGAAGATACGGGTTCGATTCCCGCCGCTCGCCCGCTTAATTTATCAAAGTACTATGATAAAAAGTTTAGTCTAGTTAACTGTTTAACTACTTATATTAAATTAAGTATTAATTAGGTGTTAGTCTAGTGCCGTATCCCTTACTATCTTACCCTTCCTTTGCATCCCACTCAAAAAAAGAGGGCGCTCCAGAGGCAGAAATAGAACTCGCCAACAGAGCTCCAAAAATTGGGTATTAACTGAGACAAACAACGGGCAAACTTTTTTTAAAGGGAAGGGAGAGGTAGACTGTCCCTTTCGTTTCATTTTTATTTTCTGCAGGGTAGGGAGAGGCCTTGCGCCTTCTTTTTTTGAAGGCAAGTGACTTCGCAAACTGCTCAATTTTGCCCTCTAGGGCCGGGAACTAATGAATAAAAAAGGGTTGGATACGCCCCTCTACCATACATATCTAGAGAAATAGAATAGTCCTTTTATACAGACTGCTAAGTGCGGAGACGGGAATCGAACCCGTGACCTCAAGGTTATGAGCCTCGTGAGCTACCAAACTGCTCTACTCCGCTCTGGAGTACCAGAAACTGGTGGACAAAAAAGGCTTGAATACAAGCCTCTAACATGTCTAGACAAATAGAATACTCCTTTTATACAGAATGGAGCGGGTAGCGGGAATCGAACCCGCATCGTTAGCTTGGAAGGCTAGGGGTTATAGTCGACGTTGGTTGATTATTTTTAACGTCTCTAATTCAAAACCGAACATGAAATTTTGATTTCATTCGGCTCCTTTATGGATATTCTCACCACTTAACATCTATGTCAGCTTTTCTATTTGAATGGAACCAAAGCTCTCCGCTTTCTAGATGATCCTTATAGAGTAGGAGATAGAAATTCTATCTAAATTCATCTAATCTACTTACTTCGTTCCCTAATTTCATTCAAGAGATCCTGAGGAAAAGAATTGGGTTTCCACCGAGCTGAAACAATATGCGGATGGTTCTAGTAAACCAAAACTATCGTTTTTTAGCTATTTGGCTTCCTTATTCCTTATTTTAAGAAGATTTAGTTACGATTGGAAATCAACTTTTTTGTATCTTCATCCATAGATCCTTTACTCATATTTTCAAAATTGGAATACTTAATCCAATGCAAAATTATGCTTCGCGACTCTGTACTCATAATCCTATTTTTATTTTGGATGCAATTTAAATTAGTCTTTGGATACAAATCGCCAGAATGTATATTCTTCCTCAATATGCTATTGAGAGGAAAAGGATTTAATCCTTTATAAGAACTAAAGTTTTCATCGGAATATAAAAATAAAAAACTTAAGGATGCCTTAAGTATATCATTTCAAATTCAGTTATTAATAGAACGAATCACACTTTTACCACTAAACTATACCCGCTACATTGTAGATTATGGTATAAATGGTACCCTTTGTCAAGGATAGCCATTTGACAAGAAGGCTAATTCCCCCTTATTGAATCAGATGGAGAAGGTTCATGACACTGAGCCGTTGGTACTTCTACTTCGATCGCTCGCCTTTACTTTAGGATTTAGATAGCCCCTCTGGTCTGTAAAAAAAATCTTTTCTTACCATGCTAATAGCGCCTGAACCAAATGTATTTATTTTGATTAGGATCCTATTCTACGGTT
>NW_028260837.1:5000-36437 GCF_056163025.1 Triticum urartu | reverse complement strand
AAATGTAAAGTGGACGTTCCGGCACGAATCTCCGCAATTACTTGTTCGGATTTTACATATTGATCATTTTGCACTAGAATCAAGCTTTTTGAGGGAATATTCACACTATATAGAATATCTTGACTCTGAATAGTTACATGCAAGTCTATATAACATAGAAAAGCAGGCTGCCCATGACGGGTACGTGTGGGGTGAACCAAATTCTCATTGAATTTTATTTTTCCATTCGAAGGGGATCGTACAAGGTCGGCAGTACCCCCTGTGAATACTCCGCCAGTATGAAAAGTTCTTAATGTTAGTTGAGTCCCTGGCTCCCCAATTGATTGACCTGCAATAATACCTACGGCTTCTCCCAATTCGACCAGATCACTATGAGTAGGACTCCGGCCATAGCATAATTGACAGATCCAAGAAGTGCTTCGGCAAGTAAAGGGGGTTCTAATATATATTGGTTGTGCTCGAAATGGTTGTGCTCGAAAGGCAGTTATGAATCGATTGACTAATCCAATTCCAATATCTTGATTTCGCGCGGCAATGCATCGTGAACCGATATATATATCGTCTGCTAATACACGACCAATTAGTGTTTGGACAAAAAGTTTTTCCGTCATCCCATTTTGAGGACTTACAGAAATACCTCGGATAGTACCACAATCTCTTCTACGCACAATAATATGTTGAACTACTTCAACAAGTCTACGTGTAAGATATCCAGCATCTGCTGTTCGCACAGCAGTATCTACAACCCCTTTGCGGGCTCCATAGCAGGAAATTATATATTCTGTCAAAGAAAGTCCCTCGCGTAAATTGCTTTGAATAGGTAAATCAATCATTTGTCCTTGAGGGTCCGACATTAATCCTCTCATACCTACTAATTGGTGTACTTGAGATGCATTTCCTCTGGCTCCTGAAAAAGACATTAGATAGACTGGATTAGAAGGATCCGTTATCCGAAAATTTGAATTCATTTCTTGTTTCAAATATTCACTTGTCGCATACCATATCTCAACAGATTGGCGTAATTTTTCTACCGCGTGTACAGCCCCATAATAATAGTGTTTCTCCAAAAGAAAACTCTGTTGTTCCGCGTCTTGGACTAACCATCCCTTAGAGGGTATTGTTAAAAGATCCTCGATTCCTAACGAAATCGATGTAGTAGTGGCTTGATGGAAGCCCAGAGTCTTTAGTTGATCCAGTATATGGGATGTATATCCCATTCCAAAATGATCTATTAATCTGCTAATAAGTCGTTTCATACCAGTTCCGTCTATCTCTTTATTATGAAAGACCAGATTGGCCCGTTCCGCCATACATAAGTACCCCCTTTTCGGCTGAGTAGGATTCGACAATTGCTGAGTAGGATTCGACAATGGGCCTGAGTCAGTGATTCGAAAATTTAATTAACTTAATTGCCTCAATCTCAATCTGGATTCGCGTGGCAAATAATGATGATACTAGGGAAATCGGAATGCCCCCCGAAAGGGGAGGGGCATCGCCGAATCTAACTTTCTTGTTTAGGTAGTGTATGAATAGGCCTGACTAAATCCTTGTATGGCTTCCTCTATTTCTCTATAAAAAGAAATATGACCAAGAGTGGTTCGAATGTATATCGAACGAATTTCTTTTTTTCTATTTCCCATTATTAGATAGTGGGCATAAATCTCATGATAAGTCCCCAAAGATTCATATTGAACTTCAATCGGAACTTCTCTTGACCCAATGACGCGTTGATCCAGGTTCCATCGTAGCCACAAGGGACTATCTAAACTGATTAGTTTTTGTCTATAAGCTCCCAGTGCATCATAAGAACTAGAAAAATGGGGTTCTTTATCTTTCCTATATTTAAAATTATTATTATTATTGTAATTTACTTTTAGATTTGGGTAGTTTCTGCAACTATTATATCTATTTGCACAAATACCTCGACGCTTTCCAATCGTTAATACATAAAGCCCGATAAGCATGTCTTGGGTTGGTACGCAAATAGGATCCCCAATAGCGGGAGATAAGAGATTCATATGAGAAAACATAAGTAAACGGGCTTCTGCCTGAGCTTCCAAGGATAAAGGTAGATGAACAGCCATTTGATCTCCATCAAAGTCCGCATTGAAACCCTTACACACTAATGGGTGTAAAGAAATAGTACGCCCCTCTACTAAAGTGGGTTGAAAGGCCTGTATGCCTAATCTATGCAGGGTAGGTGCTCTATTTAACAGTACAGGATGTCCCCGCATAACTTCTTGAAGTATTTCCCATACAATGGGTTCTTTTTCCCAAATTTTCCTTTTAGCAATCCTTACATTAGAAGTGGCGCGTTTCGTGATTAAATCGCGAATTACAAATAGCTGAAAAAGCTTTATTGCTATCTCTAGAGGTAATCCACATTGATGTAATGAAAGCGAAGGACCCACAACAATGACAGAACGCCCCGAGTAATCGACCCGTTTCCCAAGCAGAGTCTCGCGAAACCTTCCCTCTTTACCTTCAATTACATCTGAAAGTGATTTGTATACTTTATTGTGACCATCCCTCGTCGGTTGCCCGCGGGACCCACTATCAAGAAGTGTATCCACGGCTTCTTGTACCAATTTTTCCTGGCACATTACTAAATCTGCTGGCGCTAATTCACTTCTTTTTAATAGATAGGCAAGATTGTTGTTCCGACGGATAACTCTCTTATAAAGTTCATTAATGTCTGAAGTCACTACTTTATCTCCAGACCTATAAACAATAGGTCTCAATTCGGGAGGAAGAACCGGTAATAAGCACAAAACCATCCATTCTGGTTCTACATTTGTTTGAATAAAATGTTTCGCCAATTGCATGCGTCTAATCAAAAAAACTTTTCTTATTCGTCTTTTTCTATCTTCCCACTCATCTCCACTATACCCCTCGTCTTCTAATTCCTTCCATTCGACCAAAGAATTCTCTATAATAATTCGCAAATCCAAATCTGCTAATTGTTCTCTAATAGCACCTGCTCCTGTCGCAATTTCCCGATTTCGAAATGTTGCAAAGCCTGGGGTAGAAAAAAAGGGAGAAATGCTGTGGTTACAGGATGCAATTTCCTCTTCGAATAAACCTCGTAATCGTAAAAAAGTGGGTTTTTTAGTGCTGGGCCTAGCAAAAGAGAAATCGCCGTATACTAGGCCCTCCAACTTCTTAAGAGGTTTATCTAAAAGATTCGCGATATAACTAGGAAGACCTTTCAAATACCACACATGAGTCACGGGACATGCGAGTTTGATGTATCCCATTTGATATCTTCGTATCCGAGAATCCACAAATTCGACCCCGCATTTTTGGCAAAATCTTTCGTCTTCGTTTTCAGCTCCGCTCGCTCGAGAATTGCCACAAGCGCAAATCCCGCTTTTTATGGGTCCAAAGATTCTTTCGCAAAACAATCCATCTTTTTCTGGTTTATCGGTTTTATAATGAAAAGTAGAGGGCCTTGTGACTTCGCCAACGACTTCTCCATTAGGTAGGTTTTTGTTAGCCCAAGCCTTTATTTGTTGAGGGGAAACGAGTCCAATTTGAAGTTGTTGATGTTTATATTGGTCAATCATAAAATAGAAATAAGAAAAGAATTTATATTTATTCCGATCAAACTTCCTCCCTATTAACCTGGAAGTTCTTTTCAGATACAAGGAAATGATTCAGTTCTAGAGCCAAAGATCGTAGTTCTCGAACGAGCACTCGAAAAGATTCTGGAGGATCCTCATGATTAGGTATTCTTTTTCCCCAGATCGTAGCATTAAGTATTTCTTGGCGAGCTATAAGATGGTCAGATTTATAAGTAAGTATCTCTTGTAAAATATGAGCAACACCAAATCCTTCTAAAGCCCAAACTTCCATTTCTCCTACTCGTTGTCCCCCTTGCTTGGCTCTTCCTCTAACCGGTTGTTGTGTAACAAGTGAGTAGGGCCCAGTAGAACGCCCATGAATTTTCTCATCAACTTGATGAATTAATTTTAAGATATAGGACTTCCCTATTAGAACAGGTTGCTCAAAGGGGTCGCCTGTTCTTCCATCAAATATTCTGCTTTTTCCCGGGTACTCGGGTTCAAATACCCATGGATTTTTTGTTTCTTTACTGGCTTCATATAATTCTGAAAACACAAGTTTTCTTGAAGCCTCTTGCTCATATCTCTCATCAAAGGGTGCTATTCTATAATGTTTCTTTAGCAGATCCCCCGCTAATCCGAGCGAGCTTTCAAATATTTGTCCCACATTCATTCGGGAGGGTACTCCTAAGGGATTGAAGACCATATCAACGGGTGTTCCATCTTGCAAATAGGGCATATCTTGCCTAGGCAAAATTTTGGAAATGATCCCTTTATTCCCATGTCTTCCGGCTACTTTATCCCCAACTTTGATTTCACGTTTCTGTAAAATATATACACGAACCATTATGTCGAGCGGGTCCCTTTGGATCCATTTCACATCGATAACGCGCCCTCTTCCACCTATAGGTAATTTCAGAGAAGTTTCTTTTGAAGTGGAAACCTCAAGGCCAAATATGGCCCGTAATAATCCAGCTTCCGCGATATAAGATGATTCGCTCGCTATCTGAGGCGTTAATTTACCTACTAAAATATCACCAGTTTCTACCCAGGATCCCAACCTAACAACTCCATTTCTGTCCAAATTGCGGAGTAAATGTTCTTCTAGATGTGGTATTTCTTTAGTGATTTTTTCAGCGGAGCCCTGGCTTGTCGTATCCGTCTGAATTTCATATTTCCGGATGTGAAAAGAGGTATAAATATCTTCATATACCAAACGTTCGCTAATTAGTACTGCGTCTTCAAAATTGTAACCTTCCCATGGCATATAAGCTACTAATACGTTTTTTCCTAAAGCAAGTTCGCCCCCAATTGTAGCAGCTCCTTCTGCTAAAATTTGTCCTTTTTTAATGGATTTACCCCGTGGAACCCGGGGTTTTTGGTGCATACAAGTATTTTTGTTAGAGCGACGGTGGTTAACTAAAGGAATACTTATAGTCTTCCCACTACTTGATAAAAGTATCTTATGACTATCAGTAGAAATGATCTTTCCCTCGCGTTCGGCTATAATGGAAACCCTCGAATCTAGAGCTGTTTGGCGTTCCAATCCAGTTCCAACAATGCATTTCTCGGACCGAGAAAGCGGAACTGCTTGGCGCTGCATATTAGAACTCATTAAAGCCCGATTCGCATCATTGTGCTCAATAAAAGGAATGAGAGAACCCCCAATAGAAAAATATTGGAAAGGAAAAATACTTCTAACATGAATCTGTTCCCATGCAATAGTCAAGAATTCTTGACGGTATCTAGCCGGAACAACCTGTTCTTCCTGAATACCTTGATTCAAGGACAAAGAATTTCCTGCTGCTATCATATAATATTCATCTCTATTTGGTGATAGATAAACCACCTGTCTCTCTTTTTTTTCTTTTGCTTTCTCAGCAGATATTTCATAAAACGGACTCTCTATGGATCCCCACAAGTGATCAATTCTCGCATGAATTGTTAAGGATCCAGTAAGTCCAACATTGATTCCTTCAGACGTGTCAATTGGACAAATACGCCCATAGTGACTCGGATGAATATCTCGGCTCCGAAAACTTGCGGTTCTCCCCGTCAACCCTCCAGGACCTAAACAACTCACTTTTCGCCCATGAACAGTTTGTGTCAATGGATTCGTTTGATCAAAAACTTGAGATAACGGGTATGTGCCAAAAAAGGTCTCATAAGTAGTTATTAATAAAATTGAAGTTGAAGTTGGAGTTACCAAAGTTTGGGGAGTCGGTTTCGATTGACGTATGAATACTCTACGAATAGTTTTTTGAACTGCATGTTGTAAACGACCAAGAGCCAATCCGAATTGATCTTGTAACAGATCCGCAACCGAACGAATACGTTTATTTTTCAAGTGATTCATATCGTCATCGTCAAGTATACCCGTTCCAAATTTCATTCCAATCAAATGATCCGTAGCGGCCAATACATCTCGTGGTAACAAGAATGTATTGTTCTGAGGAATATCAAGATTAAGTCTCCGATTCATATTTCGTCGACCAATCCTTCCTAATTCACATTTTTGTTGAAAAAATTTCTTTTGTAATTCCTCGCATAAGGACTCCGAAAATACCAGGTCCCCACCTACACAAGCAAATTGTTGATAAAACTCCAAAATAGCTTTTTCTTTTGACTCAATCCTCTTCTTCTCTTTAGCATTCGGGAAAGACAAGAAAATTTCAGGGTAGGAAACATTATCCAGAATTTCTCTTAGATTCGAACCCATAGCTGATGATAGAACTAGAATAGATATCTTTTGTTTTCTACTCACGCGAGCCCATATCCTTTCTTTTTTATCAATTGCTAATTCCGATCTCCCCCCCCAATCTGATATTATAGTGCCAGTGTAGATAGAAATTCCCTTATGATCTAATTCCGAGCGGTAGTAAATACCAGGACTTAGCAATATTTGATTGATCACAATTCGGTATATTCCATTTATAATAAAGGTTCCTAAGGAATTCATTATAGGAATGTTTCCGATAGAAATGGTTTGCTTTTGCACATCGAAACCAAAAATTAATCTCGCAGATACATATAATTCGGAAGAATAGGTGAGTGATTCATACACAGCATCTCTTTCTTTTATCGAGGGTTCTAGCAGTTGATATCCTTTCGCAAATAATTGAAATGCAATTTCGTGATCTGGATCTTTAATTGTTGGAAACTTGTCAAGTTCTTCTGCCAAGGCTTGATTAATGAACCTACAAAATCCCTCGAATTGGATCTGACTAAATCCGGGTATTGTGGACATTCCCTCGTTTCCATTCCGGAGCATCTTAATCTTAAGTTTCCTGTTTATCAAAGAAAAATTCCATTATCAGCTCACTCTTCATCAATCCCTATGGATCGATCTAGCAATCATGGAATCTATATTCTGTTTACTGAATCACATGAAATTCTAGGGAACTCCACATACGTATTTCATATATGTATTTCATACATATGAATAGAGACCATTTGGACGAAAGTTCGAGTTTGCCAGGGGTACAAATGAAATGAAAATGAATTGATAAAACATTCCTACAAAAAAAATTCTGCCACTTATACTTTATGTTATGATATTCTAATCAGATTGGATGGCAAAGATTTCTCATTTTATCTCCTTTCTATGAATGTAATAAAGCCGTAATATAATATACTAGAAAGTTTGACTTTACTTCGATTTAGAATAGCGTGCTTACTTTAATTTCTCAAAATAATTTGAGGGTTCTTTTTTATTTCGGATCGGAGTAGTATAATTGCTAGAAAATTCAGTATTTCATTGTGGAATTCTAAAATAAAGTAAGTCCCTTTTTTAAGTACATGCCAATCTAGTTATCCACCTCTCCCCATATCCATGCTTTTCTTTTATCGTAATTTCACTTGGGTACGCCAAGATAGTCAGGTTATACTCTATATCAGAGCAAATTTCCTTTTTTTATTCAAGATATTTAATTTAATACTTTGAAAAATTAAAGCATGATTCCCCATAGAGATATGTACATAAAGGGGATCTTTGGATAATAATGCTGTTCGGACCTAAAGTTTACCTATACACGGATTAAGCATAAAGCCATAATATTTTATTATGCCATTGAAGGGGGGGGAGATAATACCGATTTAAGAGTAGTTCACTACTGCAATAAAAAAAAGAGAATTCTAGTTAACGGTTCCAATTTATTCTGAATTTTGCAGCCTGTGAATAGAAATCCACTTTTTCTTCTTTTTCATCTCAATAGAAAGAAATGGGAAGTTTTATTGTGTTAACAATGTATGTTTTAAGATAGAATCTATCGAGGAGAATAATAGAAACTGGATCAAAAAAAGCAGGAATAGATTTTTTGAAAAAGATTGGAAAAAAGTAAGTAGAATTATATTCAAAATAAAAGGGGCTTTTCGTAAGAAAACGTGGATGAATACTTGCTGTTTTCTAGATTTTTGATCGGATTTTTTGGCGGCATGGCCAAGCGGTAAGGCAGGGGACTGCAAATCCTTTATCCCCAGTTCAAATCTGGGTGCCGCCTGATCAATAAAATACTTAGGTTTTTTTTATAGTGCTGATCGAATTCGATAAATTTTTACTTCGCATAAGTTCGGGCAAGAGAGTAACTGGGCCTGCCGATACTGGGTTTAGAGAAACCATACCATAGTTCTATCCTCAAACTAGGGTTAGGGTTTGTTTTGACGGTAGTGGCCAAAATGGTTATCAATAGGGGTGAGGTAGTGTTTCCTTATTCTTTTATTATATGAATTTGAATTGGTTCTTAATTGAGATTCGATTTGATAATTTTAAAATACGAGGATAAGATGTCAGAAATCTTGGTATCCAAAGAAAGGTCCCTAAGGGGCATTCTTTTTTTTTTTCAATCTAAGATTCAAGAAGGGACTCCACGAAAGAATATCAAGACTTACTAATTATTATACATTTTTTTATCGTACATCTTATGTTACCTACATACACTAAAGTAAGGACTACTTAATTCTAACGAGAATCAGATTAAATAGGTCGATCAAAAATCAATTTAGGAGTTGTATTATGGATAAAATCTCTTCATTCTTTCATAGAATGATACAAAGCAAGGCTGCAGGGTTTAGGTCAAAAATAAACATTAGGTAAGGTAGGTATCCAATAAATATTTATCTATCGATAATTTTATGGTATATTCGGGCGTCCTTTGCTTAAAAAAAAAAAAAAGAGTAACAAAAGGAATAAAAAATCTTCCTATTCCCGCTTCTTCTATTCAGGACATCATTCCCGTACTCTTTCTTTTTTAAGGAAAAAAGGGCTATAGTATCTCGTATTTTTAATGCTCTCTAATTCTACCAGAATTCCTATAAGAATTTGTTAGGAGTAAATTCCTTGAACTGATTGATCCATGGCCTTAGGGCGGAATCCCTTTTTGACTCTGTACCCTTGATTCCACTATGATTATTGATCAATAGTAGAATAATCCCTTCATAGAAATAGGAGACATAATTTAGATGGATATAGTAAGTCTCGCTTGGGCTGCTTTAATGGTAGTCTTTACATTTTCTCTTTCACTAGTAGTATGGGGAAGGAGTGGACTCTAGGGATACTACTAATTGATTAAGTAATCAAATTGTTGTATCAATTCTTTTCTTTAATGGATCATTTTGCATTAATCATTTTGTCAAACGTTATTCTTTAATCTTTTTCTTTAGTTTTGTTTCACTCCTGTAAGAAACTCTTGTATTGTAAGTTGTAATGTAAGAAAGAGCCATTATACCAATTCAGAATTTCTACTAGAAATGACGAATGGTTAAAAAAAGTTCTATACATAAGAAAATTAGACTTTCTTCCACGGAACTATTCACGGCATATCACACATTTTCCATTTCCTTTTACTTTTTACTATAGTCTATTCTTCATATTATTTTTCTTTCCTTCCATGGATTCTTTGGTCAAGAATTGTCTTAGATTTTTTTATTTTGACCTGATTGAAATTAAGTGGATGCAATGAAAAAAGAAATTGAATTAGACTACTTAACTATTTCAATCTACTAATCTATTCTATGTAGATTCAAAGATAATATAATAGAAAGAATCTAAAGTGTCGTAGAAAAAACTATATGTAGTTCTTTCTACCACACTTTAAGATTCCAACCAGATCCTTTCATTTAAGACTTGGATTTTTTTTATTTAATCCCTTTTTAATTTCTTCAATGATTAATTGGAATTCCAATTAATTATTTTGGCTGACTGTTTTTACATAAATAATAAGTAAAAAAGAAGTAGGAACTAGAATGAACAGTGCAGTAGCAATAAATGCGAGAATATTGACTTCCATAACCTCTTTATTTTTTATTTTCACAATAACTCGGGATGTAATCCCATGGAGAGGAAAAAGGGGTATCTTGTAAATTCAAGGGTAGGGCTTGCATTCTGATAATACTGAATCAATTCAATATTATGAATATCGGATCTATCAAATCAATTCATGGATGAGAGTTATATTTCACGGATGAGAGTTATATAGTATAACATAGGAAGATCCTCTATCCACACTAAGACCAAAATGGGTTTTTTGATTGGATTAGGAATTCCCTCTTTTTTAATCCTTTTCTACTTTTTCTTTTCTATATCTCTAACCCACGAGCTTTCTTAATCTTATACTTTCTTAATCTTATACAATTTCCCTTCCTTTTTCTTATAGTTATACATACAATTATGTATGTATTATATGACCAACTTTCACTTTCTATGGGTCACATAGACATCCAAATAAGCAGTAGAAGTGAGATGGGGAAAAGAGGTCTGAAATAAAAAGGGAATACGATTTATGTATGGATTCCGGTAAAATACCGGTACTCTATTCCATAAGAGTGGAATAGGAAATTAAGATGAGGATGGTATCATCATAAAGAAAGATAGAGTAATATAATATCCTAAATTCTACTAATCCACATATCGTATGTGTGTCTTTCTTTATCGATTGGGAGTAGTGAAAAAAAAATTCCTATATGCCCTCCCTCCCTCTTTAATGAGAGATGCAAAATAAAAAAGTGAAGTAAGGGTGCCCTGTGGGTATTTGATCTTGCTCCCTGCCCCTTTTTTTCATGGAAAAAGGAAATATCAATTTCTCCATTCATTGAACCCTAGTTCGGGACTGACGGGGCTCGAACCCGCAGCTTCCGCCTTGACAGGGCGGTGCTCTGACCAATTGAACTACAATCCCCGCGGGGTGTATGGCATACCCATTCTTAAATAGAACCATAAGAAGATTCGATTCGTCTTTCGTACTCTAAGAAATAGACGAATCATATACTACATACCCACATATTATATTATACGTGGGTATAGTGAGAGTGACATAACTAGTATGTCGTGATTTTTTATCACTAAAAATGGATAATAATCCAGCCTTCAATAAGAAAAACTCTTTTGTTTGTAAGAAAGGAATGAGAGAGATATGGATTAGAAAAAAAAATTTCCCTTTTTTCTTTATCTTTTATTTCTATAGATCAGACATTTTATTTTATGGAAGAAAAACAAAAGGATTTAGTTCATACTCACGAAGCCCTAGATTTTTGGTTTGGGCCGAGCTGGATTTGAACCAGCGTAGACATTGTCAACGAATTTACAGTCCGTCCCCATTAACCACTCGGGCATCGACCCAGGAAGAATTTATTCTAGGGTTTTTGCTAATCTATGATTAACCTCCTTTCATAATACTCCCTACCCCCAGGGGAAGTCGAATCCCCGCTGCCTCCTTGAAAGAGAGATGTCCTGAACCACTAGACGATAGGGGCATCACTAGACGATAGGGCCATATACAACCGCTCGTGATTATACTATAATCATAGTATGAGCAGTTTTTTGGAATTGTCAATATACTCGAAAAGTATAAATAGATCCAAAGCAAAGAGTTTTTCCAACTTTTCTGTTATGTTTTCATCTAGGATTTTTTTTAGTTGATCGTTATAGATTAATTCTCCGTGCTTCATTTAGTGTTCATACCAAAAATGCATCCATCCCGCACTAAGTCATAAAATTCTCTAAAAATATAGAGAAAGTTTCAAAAACAAAGAAAAAAAGTGAATCAATTTAGTAGAAAAGTACTCTATCAGATTCGAACCAACGACTTACGTCTTAGCACGAGATTACTCTACCACTAATTTAAAAAGCCCTTTATCGGATTTGAACCGATGACTTATGCCTTACCATGGCATTACTCTACCACTGAGTTAAAAGGGCTTTTTATTTAATTCAAAAATTAGCCACTTGGATTTCCCATTATGGGTCTACTGCATAATGTACATATTATATATATAATATATAGAGATAGAGAGAGAGACATTATGTAGAGATTGTATATGTATATATCGATATCTTGAGAGCTCAAAATAAAATTAATAAAAAAAAACATACCCTACATAACATATCCAACTCTTCTTGGTTCAGGGTTTTCCGTTTCCGAAGACTAGTAAAATAGGCGGATTCTGGAACCCCAAGGATTCAACGGTATATGGATATGGAAAATATAAGATTTCCGATCCTAGCGGGAAAAGGCGGGGAACAGATACCCAATAGGATATAGGATCCTTGGGAGGAACTTTTGGTAATGGCCTTGATCCTCTATGCTATTTTTTATGTGTTCTTAGTTCTATTGAACTTTTTGCATTCTTTTAAACAAGAATCTAATAAACTAGAATTGAGTCAGTGGAAAAAAGGAGAGAGAGGAAAGTGTTAAATGGAGAGAGTCGACTAATCAGAGACTTTTAGGATCTTCTTTACATCAGGTAAATCTGTCGGCCCTGTCCGTTTTTTTCTTTAAGTTACGACTCTTTGCTGCTTACTTCTATCAAGCCATAGGGAAAGTCTATGATGAATTTGGAAAACTCATCTCACTCTTACTCTATGGCTCGGACTTAATGGGGGAAGAAAACATCTTCCATAATTTCTTTTTTGTTCAATTCTGGACAAAAAAGAAAAGGAAAAAAGGAATTTATAGGGACAGTGTTACCCCCTATATCCCCTAGTTTATATTGTAGGAATAATAAAACAATTTAGCAGTCTGACACACTTACGTCCTTGCAAAGTAAATAATTATTATTGTAGTCGTAACCGTAGAATAGGATCCTAATCAAAATAAATACATTTGGTTCAGGCGCTATTAGCATGGTAAGAAAAGATTTTTTTTACAGACCAGAGGGGCTATCTAAATCCTAAAGTAAAGGCGAGCGATCGAAGTAGAAGTACCAACGGCTCAGTGTCATGAACCTTCTCCATCTGATTCAATAAGGGGGAATTAGCCTTCTTGTCAAATGGCTATCCTTGACAAAGGGTACCATTTATACCATAATCTACAATGTAGCGGGTATAGTTTAGTGGTAAAAGTGTGATTCGTTCTATGTAATAACTGAATTTGAAATGATATACTTAAGGCATCCTTAAGTTTTTTATTTTTATATTCCGATGAAAACTTTAGTTCTTATAAAGGATTAAATCCTTTTCCTCTCAATAGCATATTGAGGAAGAATATACATTCTGGCGATTTGTATCCAAAGACTAATTTAAATTGCATCCAAAATAAAAATAGGATTATGAGTACAGAGTCGCGAAGCATAATTTTGCATTGGATTAAGTATTCCAATTTTGAAAATATGAGTAAAGGATCTATGGATGAAGATACAAAAAAGTTGATTTCCAATCGTAACTAAATCTTCTTAAAATAAGGAATAAGGAAGCCAAATAGCTAAAAAACGATAGTTTTGGTTTACTAGAACCATCCGCATATTGTTTCAGCTCGGTGGAAACCCAATTCTTTTCCTCAGGATCTCTTGAATGAAATTAGGGAACGAAGTAAGTAGATTAGATGAATTTAGATAGAATTTCTATCTCCTACTCTATAAGGATCATCTAGAAAGCGGAGAGCTTTGGTTCCATTCAAATAGAAAAGCTGACATAGATGTTAAGTGGTGAGAATATCCATAAAGGAGCCGAATGAAATCAAAATTTCATGTTCGGTTTTGAATTAGAGACGTTAAAAATAATCAACCAACGTCGACTATAACCCCTAGCCTTCCAAGCTAACGATGCGGGTTCGATTCCCGCTACCCGCTCCATTCTGTATAAAAGGAGTATTCTATTTGTCTAGACATGTTAGAGGCTTGTATTCAAGCCTTTTTTGTCCACCAGTTTCTGGTACTCCAGAGCGGAGTAGAGCAGTTTGGTAGCTCACGAGGCTCATAACCTTGAGGTCACGGGTTCGATTCCCGTCTCCGCACTTAGCAGTCTGTATAAAAGGACTATTCTATTTCTCTAGATATGTATGGTAGAGGGGCGTATCCAACCCTTTTTTATTCATTAGTTCCCGGCCCTAGAGGGCAAAATTGAGCAGTTTGCGAAGTCACTTGCCTTCAAAAAAAGAAGGCGCAAGGCCTCTCCCTACCCTGCAGAAAATAAAAATGAAACGAAAGGGACAGTCTACCTCTCCCTTCCCTTTAAAAAAAGTTTGCCCGTTGTTTGTCTCAGTTAATACCCAATTTTTGGAGCTCTGTTGGCGAGTTCTATTTCTGCCTCTGGAGCGCCCTCTTTTTTTGAGTGGGATGCAAAGGAAGGGTAAGATAGTAAGGGATACGGCACTAGACTAACACCTAATTAATACTTAATTTAATATAAGTAGTTAAACAGTTAACTAGACTAAACTTTTTATCATAGTACTTTGATAAATTAAGCGGGCGAGCGGCGGGAATCGAACCCGTATCTTCTCCTTGGCAAGGAGATATTTTACCATTGAACTACGCTCGCTACGGTATATATTTTATAGCGTATATCCGCCTGGGTCGACCTTCTATGTCTGGGTCGACCGTTTCATTTCATTTTCTATTATATTAGAGTTTTCCTTTTTTTATTATCTGTCAATGAATATTCTAATGGGAATGGAATTTCATAATACTGAAAGAGAAGAGCTAGCAATTCGGAACGCAAATTGCGTTTTAATACGTCTCACTATTCTAATTTTTTAGAAGAAATGGCCTTTATTATTTCTTTTTTATGGGGTTAATAAATATTAACCAAATTTCATTTAAGAAATGAGAGAATTCAGAATAGCTACGAGAAAGACTAGTCCAATCCATAATGATGTACCGGAAAATACAACATTTTTATTATTTGACCAACCATCAGGAGAAGCAAATACAAGGGGTACACTAATTACTAAGACTGAGGAAGTCGCAATTAATGCAAAAACAGCTAATTGGAAAGCAATAGTCATATTTCTAATCCTCCAAGCTACCATCAAATAAAGTTGACTACATATTTGATCCCTCACTTAAACCAAAATTGTAAAAAAATACAAGAAGTAGGAGGGGTTTAATCATGAATCCATTGATTCTTCTCTTTAATTCAAATTTATTACTTAAACCGCTTTTTTATTTGGATATGGGGGTGAGAAGAGATTATTTACTCTTTATTTCACAAGCGGGTATAGCGGATCCTGTATCCGTGTATACAGTATACAGAGATATATCGAAAAGGAACTTGTATCTGATATCTTTCTAGAGGCTAATAAATCTTTTTATTTTTTATATGGCTATGTTCTATTTGTAGGAGTAAAATAAGGATTAGGCTGTGGAGAGATGGCTGAGTGGTTGATAGCTCCGGTCTTGAAAACCGGTATAGTTCTAGGAACTATCGAGGGTTCGAATCCCTCTCTCTCCTTTTGCTTATTGAATACGTTTGTTTCTTTCATTTTTATTTATTTTTTTTTTCTGTCCCTTATCTTTCTTTCATAAAAAGGAATGAATGGCTCGGCTAGATGGAATAACCGAGCCAGAACAGAAAAAAAGTAGAACAGGTATAAATAAGAAAATCTTAGTTAAGAGGGTTCATGTAAAGAACAGGTTCCAAATCACGATCGATTCCCTTTTCAAAACCTGCTGCAGCAGCTCGGGCTCTTCCTGCATGCCATAAATGGCCCACAAAAAAGAAGAATCCTAGAACAAAATGAGAAGTTGATAACCAACTTCTAGGAGAGACATAATTAACTGCATTGATCTCGGTAGCTACGCCACCCACGGAATTTAAAGAGCCTAAAGGAGCGTGGGTCATATATTCTGCTGAGCGTCGTTCTTGCCAAGGTTGTATGTCTTTTTTCAACCTACTCAAGTCCAAACCGTTGGGGCCCCTTAGAGGTTCTAACCATGGAGCACGAAGGTCCCAAAAACGCATAGTTTCCCCTCCAAAGATAACCTCCCCAGTTGGGGAACGCATTAGATATTTACCTAAACCTGTGGGTCCTTGAGCGGATCCCACATTAGCTCCAAGACGCTGGTCTCTAACTAGAAAAGTAAATGCTTGAGCTTGAGAAGCTTCTGGCCCGGTGGGTCCATAAAACTCACTCGGATAAGCTGTATTATTGAACCATACAAAACAACAAGCGATAAAACCAAAGACAGATAAAGCAGCTAAACTATAAGACAAGTAAGCTTCTCCAGACCATACAAATGCACGGCGAGCCCATGCGAAGGGTTTGGTTAAAATATGCCAAATTCCGCCAAATACACAAATAAAACCCAACCATACATGCCCACCAATTATATCTTCTAAATCATCTACACTAACAATCCACCCTTCTCCACCAAAAGGAGATTTTAGTAAATAACCAAATATAACACTGGGACTAAGGGTCAAATTGGTAATTTTTCTTACATCTCCCCCCCCAGGGGCCCAGGTATCATATACACCGCCAAAATAAAGAGCCTTGAGTACTAGAAGAAAAGCACCTAGACCTAACAAAATTAAGTGAATACCCAAAATTGTAGTCATTTTATTTCTATCTTTCCAGACATAACCAAAGAATGGAAAAGATTCCTCAAGAGTCTCGGGTCCCAGAAGCGCGTGATAAATGCCACCGAAGCCTAAGACTGCGGAGGAAATTAGGTGAAGTACGCCAGATACAAAGTACGGAAAAGTATCTAGAACTTCCCCCCCTGGCCCTACTCCCCAACCTAGAGTAGCTAAGTGTGGAAGTAAAATCAACCCTTGTTCATACATGGGCTTTTCTGGTACGAAATGGGCCACTTCAAATAGGTTCATTGCTCCGGCCCAGAATACGATTAATCCGGCATGAGCTACATGAGCTCCAAGCAGTTTACCGGACAAATTGATAAGTCTGGCATTCCCAGCCCACCAAGCAAAGCCGGTGGTTTCTTGGTCACGACCAGCTAAAACGAAAGTTCCATTAAAGAGCGTTTCCACGTGGTAGAACCTCCTCAGGGAATATAAGATTTTCATGAGGCTGATCCTGAGCTGCCATCCACGCACGAATACCCTCGTTTAAAAGAATATTTTTGGTGTAGAAAGTCTCAAATTCAGGATCTTCCGCTGCACGGATTTCCTGGGAAACAAAGTCATAGGCACGTAAGTTCAGAGCCAAGCCAACTACGCCAATAGCACTCATCCATAAACCGGTGACGGGTACAAATAGCATAAAGAAATGTAACCAACGTTTATTGGAAAAAGCAACACCAAAGATTTGGGACCAAAAGCGGTTAGCAGTGACCATTGAATAAGTTTCTTCAGCTTGAGTTGGGTTAAAAGCACGGAAGGTATTTGCACCATCACCGTCCTCAAATAGAGTGTTTTCTACGGTCGCTCCATGAATAGCGCATAGCAGAGCCGCACCTAATACTCCGGCAACTCCCATCATATGAAATGGGTTCAACGTCCAATTATGAAATCCTTGGAAGAAAAGGATGAATCGAAATATCGCTGCTACGCCAAAACTCGGCGCAAAGAACCAACCAGATTGCCCCAGTGGATAAATAAGGAATACAGAAACAAAAACAGCAATTGGACCAGAGAATGAGATTGCATTATAAGGCCGCAATTGAACAGACCGAGCAAGTTCAAATTGGCGTAACATGAAACCTATTAGTGCAAAAGCCCCGTGGAGAGCTACAAAAGTCCATAGACCGCCTAATTGACACCAACGAGTAAAATCTCCTTGTGCTTCGGGCCCCCATAGTAGCAACAAAGAGTGTGCTAAACTATTGGCAGGGGTAGAAACTGCTGCGGTTAAGAAATTACAACCTTCCAAATAGGAACTAGCCAATCCATGGGTATACCAAGAAGTTACAAAAGTTGTCCCTGTAAACCAACCCCCTAAAGCGAAATAAGCACAAGGAAAGAGCAATAGGCCAGACCATCCTACAAAAACGAAACGGTCCCTTCGTAACCAGTCATCCATAGTATCAAATAGATCATTTTCTTCTTTAGGAATTCTACCAAGGGCTATAGTCATAGTGATCCTCCTATTCAATTACTTCAACCATTTCCGAGCACCTCATATCACTTTCCAAGGCATATGATAGTTTTATTATCTGTGGACGATTTCTTTCTCGTTCAATGCCCTTTTTCAATGGTCTCGAAGAGAGAAATTTCCCATTTTTATCTATGGAGTCACAGTCACAACCGAGGTCGTGGTAAATCCATGAATTTGATTCGATTTGTTTTTCTTATACTATTTATTTGTTTTTCTTATACTATAGAAATAGAAATAAATTGTTTTTCTTATACTATAGAAAGAAATAAACCTTTGAATTCAGCATTATTCCAAGACTCCTATTTCAAAGTCTATCTTTTAAGGGAAAAATGCAAATAAAAGTAACCCTTCTTTTCCCATTCCCTCTCTATTGCATGGGTGGAAGAACTAAAATAATAGAGGATTCTGAAAAAAAAAAATGGACCTTCGAAATCCAATTTTATGTGTAGCGCAAAGGAGTTGCGATTTCTTCTTATTCCTATAGAACATCTAGTAACAAGAATATGAAATCGTAAATAGCGAAAAATTCTTGTCTTGCGCGGTCTAAGTCTAAGGAAATAAAAAAAATTCGCTTATACAATTTCATCTACATCGAATTTATATATCAGAATAGCGGATAGAGGCATCATTAAAGGAGTCAGGTCTACTTACTTTATGCTTCTTTCCAATTTTATGGTGGATTTGATAAGAACCCTTTTTGCTTTCTTGATAAATAATCGACAAAAAAAGCGTTTTTTTTATATAACCTGCTTGTTTTATTATAATTATAACAAGTCCTATATGGAAATGCCCGCTAAAGAGAAAATCTATTTGATTGTCTCTCGGCCAATATCGATTTTTAGAAAGAAAAAACAAGAATTTTCTTCTTTTTTTATTAACATTAAGAAAAAAGAATATAATTAAAATGGAATTGGCAATATAATTTTTATAGACTTTTGAAAGAAAAAAAAGGGGTTTTTTGCAACCGTTATTTCTTATTTCTTGCCTATATCATATCACGGAAACCTTTCGCTTTGGAACGTGGAGAGATGGCTGAGTGGACTAAAGCGGCGGATTGCTAATCCGTTGTACAATTTTTTTGTACCGAGGGTTCGAATCCCTCTCTTTCCGCTCCCTTGGATCATTTGGGACTTTCGAATTGGAAAGAATTCTGACCCCCGGATTTTCTCATAGATAAATGTACGAAACAAATCCAATAAGAAAAAAAAAAACTGAATTTTTACTCCTCGCGTCCAGGATTCCGTCCTGGGTCATTAGATAAGAATCCAAAGATAAAGAGTGAAACAAAGAATATCACTACTGTATAAACAAAAAGTTTGAGAGTAAGCATTACATAATCTCCAAGATTTTTTTTTAAGGAATAGATTACCAGTTTTTCCTTACCACACGGATCCACTAGGATGGTTTTTTTTTATACCTAAAAATGCAAAAAAGAATTCTTGAAAAAAATTGCAAGAATTCTTTTATAATAAGCACTCTTATCAATAGCAAAAATAGGGTTAGGTGGTTAGGTATTGTGTAGGTACCTTTAGGTACCTGCTCAACCTAGGTGCAGGGGAGTAGAAAGGCTGATCCAAATTTATTGCTGTAGCTACCCATTCAATGTAGAAGAATTTAAATTTTAGAATCGAAGGTTCATAATATAAAAATATAAAACTTCTCGGCTTTTACCCATTTTAAAATTTTTTTGGAATGAACACATCATTCAATTTGGCATACAGAGTACTAAAGATTTCATCGAAAACTTACAGCAGCTTGCCAAACAAAGGCTAATAGAAAAAAGAATAGAGGTATAACAGGCATAATATCCACGATTGGATTGAAAATAGCATAAGCTTCGGGTAATTTGGCAAAGAAAAAACTAGTAGGATAAAGAACAGAATTAAAACAGATACAGGTTAAACTAAGTATATTAGGCATAACAAGCATTTCATTCTTGTAGAGTAAATAATTGGATTTTTCTTGAGTTATTTTTTTAAGGGAAAGAAGGAAAAGGCAGATTCAAAATCTTTTTTCTTCGGACTTTCCCAAACACAAAATACCTCCTTGTATTCGCACTCTCAAATGAGAGTGGAATAAATTCGACTTTCATATAATATCTTAATAGAATTCCATGTAATGATCAATGCATTTTTTTGATTCTATATTATCCGCATGTGTAGAATACTAGCAAGAGAATATCCCTCCTTTTTTATGTAATTGAAATGGTATTGACGAATAACAAATAAACATACTAGTGTTTATTAGTGTCGCATAAAACCCGAAATGGGGCGTGGCCAAGTGGTAAGGCAGCGGGTTTTGGTCCCGTTACTCGGAGGTTCGAATCCTTCCGTCCCAGATTGTTTCTGATGAAACAAACGGTGAAATCATATAGTATTCCGTACGAGACAAAAGTTTATTAAAGAGAATAATGATATCTTATTCTTTCTCAGAAAACATAATAAAGTCTTAAGTCCAGTCAAATTGACTATCTTTATTTTCATGAAAAAATGGGATCTATCAAGCACATTCAGGATATGCCTCTACTATAAAATCACTTAGTCATATTTTTTTCTTCCTTTTGGTATTCGAGTTGAAGAAGTACGAGAATTCTATAACTACCAAAAACTTTCAATCTTTTCATTGGAATAGTTTATTTAGTTATTATAGTTAATTGTTTTTGGTACTGAAAAAATATATTACTACTAGAATTCTAATTCTAGTAATTAAATTAATTAAACTTTTTTGGAGGTTGATAGTTTATTTATTGAGGAAGAGTCAATCCTTCTTTTCTCACTTCAAGATTGATCATCTCGAGCCATCCGTTGAGGGTGGAAATTTAAGAATAAATAAGTTTTAAGCAAACTTGTTTAGTCGTCTTTTTCAAACTATGTTTCATTCATATGATAGAATTTTAATATGGGTTTAAATAAATTGGATCTTGGCGGAGGCTTCCCGGATAAATACTTACTTTCTTTTATCCATATTGCTCCATAGATAGCAAGTTTTAATTAGTATAAAAAAACTAAACCAATGACTATTCATGATTCCATCCATATTGGATCAATTCTCTATACCACTTTGCAATGAAAAGAGGAATGTTTGTTATGGTAAAACTTCGTTTAAAACGATGTGGTAGAAAGCAACGTGCGACTTGAAGGACATGATCGATTGTGGATTTTGCTATCCATCATTTTCCATAGTAATGAAAATGCTCTTGGCTCGACATAGCCTGTTCTATTCGTTCCGAACCAAATTTGCGCTGGGTTTAAGTAACATAGTACACGATGGAGCTCGAGAGGACAGAATTTTTTTTATCAAGGGAAAGAATCTAGGGTTAGTGAAAACTAATAAATTAGGCCAACTTTGTCAGTCTATCCTTAATATAGAAATAAATCGAAAGGTTAAAATAAGAAGAAAGTCCAATAAAAGTATATCAGAATCAATCCCTCTTATTAGATTTCTATAGAAGAGATAAATGCTTTATCGAAGGAAATAAGAAAAAAGGGTATGTTGCTACTCTTTTGAAAGAAAAAAATAGGAATTCCCGAAGTAATGTCTAAACCCAAGGATTTCACAAATCAAAGATAAAGGATTCCAGAACAAGTAAACACAATTTTCAATTGTCTCAACAACAGAGTTGGATTAGAATAAGGAATAAAAGTCAATTCGTTCGAAATGAGACAAAGAAAAGAGTTTAAAGACGACTCAAAAATTTTGGAAGGATTTTGCCTTCGAAGTTTGTCAGGCAAAATTAGCCCACTTGAGTCATGAGTATAAATGAAATTTGTTTTTTCTGTAAGGAAATTAATGCACGTCATAGTCTAATTTCTATTATTATCGACAGAAATTCGAATCATTTTCTCGAGCCGTATGAGGAGAAAACCTCATATACGTTTCTAGGGGGGGGCGTTGTTTATCTACATCTATCCCAATAAGCTGTCTATCGAATCGTTGCAATTGATGTTCGATCTCGAAGAGAAGGAAGAGATCTTCAAAAAGTAGGTTTTTATGATCCGATAAAGAATCAAACTTGTTTAAATGTTCCAGCTATTCTCTATTTCCTTGAAAAGGGTGCTCAACCAACAAGAACTGTTTATGATATTTTAAGGAAGGCAGAATTCTTTAAAGAAAAAGAAAGAACTTTGAGTTAATTGAAGAACTAAATGAATCAAAAAATAGGATAGGAGAAGATTATTAGTATTCCTAGTTGTCTAATTATTTAGACACAATTTACCTCTTTTTTAATCCTATTTGGATTTATATTATATCGTGCCAATCCAACATAAGCCCCTATTTTATTTACTTTTTCTATCTAATTTGTTTTCTTACCATTGTATTTCCATTGACAAAGGTCTATTGAACAAATAGAATTTGTAGATAGATGGGTCTCTTTATCCTCACTCCATATTCAATTTTTCCGCCTACACTTCGCTCAAATGATAAGGGTGTTCCTCTTGCATGTATTCTCATACAATATAATATATATTTTTTATAATATATATTTTTTGTTAATAAAAATCGCTAAAAATAAGGAGAATTTGGCCATCGTGATTAGGGTCGCTCTTTTTTTAACTTTACTTTAGTGGAATTTCACCGGACCTGTTCGTTTTGGCATTTGAGTGTTTTTCATGGTCGATAAAAAAAATCTTTTGATGTCTTGCTAGTTCAATGTTTTGACAGAAGCGCGCGGTGTAATTCCATTGATTTTTGGATTTCGATCGTATCTAAGATCCTTTTTTTATCTGGGTTGCTAACTCAATGGTAGAGTACTCGGCTTTTAAGTGCGACTATGATCTTTTACACATTTGGATGAAACAACAAATTCGTCCAGACTCTTGGTAGAGTCTAGAAGACCACGACTGATCCTCAAAGGTAATGAATGGAAAAAATAGCATGTCGTAATAAAATCAATCTTTTTTGAATGGAATCCAAAATTACGATTTTCTGGGTCTAATGAATAAATGGATAGAGCCTGGCTCCAATTCTGGTAAAATAAAAAGCAACGAGCTGAACTTCCTAATTGGAATGATTCCCCGCTCTAATTAGACGTTAAAAATAGATTAGTGCCGGATGCGGGGAAAGGTTGGGTTTTCCTATGAGTGGACCCTTTATTTTTTCTTTTTTTTTTTAGAAATCCTAATTATTCTTGATTATGGATTGAATAAGGGATGTTATGGATTGAATGTGTAAAAGAAGCAGTATATTGATAAAGAGGCTGTATTCCAAAGTCAAAAGAGCGATTGGCCTGCAAAAATAAAAAACTTGTTCTGTTCTTTTTTTTTAATTAGAACAAACATAAACTAATTGGGTAGAAAAGGAGCAGAAAAAGATCTGTGGATTAGACTCCCTTTCTTTCCAGGGTTTGTATTAAAAATGCAACACCCTGTTCTGACCATATTGCACTATGTATCATCATTCGATAAACCGAGAAATGCTTCTTCTCTCTGATTCAAGTAGAAATACAAATGGAAAAATTCGAAGGGTATTCAGAAAAACATAAATCTCGTCAACAATACTTTGTCTACCCACTTCTCTTTCAGGAATATATTTATGCATTTGCCCACCATTATGGATTAAATGGTTCTGAACCTGTGGAAATAGTTGTTAGTTGTAATAACAAGAAATTTAGTTCACTACTTGTGAAACGTTTAATTATTCGAATGTATCAGCAGAATTTTTTGGATAACTCGGTTAATCATCCTAACCAAGATCGATTATTGGATTACAAAAATTATTTTTATTCTGAGTTTTATTCTCAGATTCTATCTGAAGGGTTTGCGATCGTTGTGGAAATCCCATTCTCGCTACGGGAATTTTTTTGTCTGAAAGAAAAAGAAATACCAAAGTTTCAGAATTTACGCTCTATTCATTCAATATTTCCCTTTTTAGAAGACAAATTTTTGCATTTGGATTATCTATCACATATAGAAATACCCTATCCTATCCATTTGGAAATCCTGGTTCAACTCCTTCAATACCGTATCCAAGATGTTCCATCTTTGCATTTATTGCGATTCTTTCTCAACTATTATTCGAATTGGAATAGTTTTATTACTTCAATGAAATCCATTTTTTTTTTTCAAAAAGAAAATAAAAGACTATTTCAATTCCTATATAACTCTTATGTATCAGAATATGAATTTTTTTTGTTGTTTCTTCGTAAACAATCTTCTTGCTTACCATTAGCATCTTCTGGAACTTTTCTGGAACGAATCCACTTTTCTAGGAAGATGGAACATTTTGGGATAATGTACCCTGGTTTTTCTCGGAAAACCCTATGGTTCTTTATGGATCCTCTTATGCATTATGTTCGATATCAAGGAAAGGCAATTCTTGCATCAAAAGGCACTTTTTTTTTGAAGAAGAAATGGAAATGCTACCTTATCAATTTCTGGCAATATTATTTCTGTTTTTGGACTCAGCCGCGAAGAATCCATATAAACCAATTAGCAAACTCTTGCTTCGATTTTATGGGGTACCTTTCAAGTGTACAAAAAAGTTCTTTGTTAGTAAGGAATCAAATGCTGGAGAATTCATTTCTAATAGATACTCGAATGAAAAAATTCGATACCATAGTCCCCGCTACTCTCCTCATAGGATACTTATCAAAAGCTCAATTTTGTACTGGATCGGGGCATCCTATTAGTAAACCCATTTGGACAGATTTATCAGATTGGGATATTCTTGATCGATTTGGTCGGATATGTAGAAATCTTTTTCATTATCATAGTGGATCTTCGAAAAAACGGACTTTGTATCGACTAAAGTATATACTTCGACTTTCATGTGCTAGAACTTTAGCTCGTAAACATAAAAGCACGGTACGAACTTTTATGCAACGATTGGGTTCGGCATTTTTAGAAGAATTTTTTATGGAAGAAGAGCAAGTTTTTTCTTTGATGTTCACCAAAACAACTCTTTTTTCTTTCTGTGGATCACACACTGAGCGTATTTGGTATTTGGATATTATACGTATCAATGACCTGGTCAACCCTCTTAATTAATCATTAGACGAAATTAAGAAACAGGAAAGGGTTGATAAATGATCAAGAAAAAACTTTTCTATTTTTCATTCTGAAATGTTCTTTTTATTATAATAAAGAGTAGGTGAATCAACTTACTAATTAAAAAAATTAGTAGAACTTCCTCTTTGGAATAGAAATTGGCTATTTCTACATAGGGAAAGTCGTGTGCAATGAAAAATGCAAGCACGATTTGGGGAGGGATTTTTCTCTATTGTAACAAGGAAGAATTATCTACTCCATCCGACTAGTTCCGGGTTCGAGTCCCGGGCAACCCATATAGAAAAGACCCATCAAAGTTTTTCACTTTGACTCACTTCATTTACAAATACAAAATTATTGGTTTGGTTAATTTAGTTATATGGATAGCTAATCTTTGGGCTGACTTGGTTGACATTGGTATATAGTCTATGTTATACTGTTAAATAACAAGCCTTCTATTATCTATATTCTAGTTAATACGTGTGCTTGGGAGTCCTTGCAATTTGAATAAACCAAGATCTTACCATGACTGCAATTTTAGAGAGACGCGAAAGTACAAGCCTGTGGGGTCGCTTCTGCAACTGGATAACTAGCACTGAAAATCGTCTTTACATCGGATGGTTCGGTGTTTTGATGATCCCTACCTTATTGACCGCAACTTCTGTATTTATTATCGCCTTCATCGCTGCCCCTCCAGTAGATATTGATGGTATTCGTGAGCCTGTTTCTGGTTCTTTACTTTATGGAAACAATATTATCTCTGGTGCTATTATCCCTACTTCTGCGGCGATCGGATTGCACTTTTACCCAATTTGGGAAGCTGCATCTGTTGATGAGTGGTTATACAATGGTGGTCCTTATGAGCTAATTGTTCTACACTTCTTACTTGGTGTAGCTTGTTATATGGGTCGTGAGTGGGAACTTAGTTTCCGTCTGGGTATGCGTCCTTGGATTGCTGTTGCATATTCAGCTCCTGTTGCAGCTGCTACTGCTGTTTTCTTGATTTACCCTATTGGTCAAGGAAGCTTTTCTGATGGTATGCCTTTAGGAATCTCTGGTACTTTCAACTTTATGATTGTATTCCAGGCAGAGCACAACATCCTTATGCATCCATTCCACATGTTAGGTGTAGCTGGTGTATTCGGCGGTTCCCTATTCAGTGCTATGCATGGTTCCTTGGTAACCTCTAGTTTGATCAGGGAAACTACTGAAAATGAATCCGCTAATGAGGGTTACAAATTTGGTCAAGAGGAAGAAACTTATAATATTGTGGCTGCTCATGGTTATTTTGGCCGATTAATCTTCCAATATGCTAGTTTCAACAACTCTCGTTCTTTACACTTCTTCTTGGCTGCTTGGCCTGTAGTAGGAATCTGGTTCACTGCTTTAGGTATTAGTACTATGGCTTTCAACCTAAATGGTTTCAATTTCAACCAATCTGTAGTTGATAGTCAAGGTCGCGTTATTAATACTTGGGCTGATATCATCAACCGTGCTAACCTTGGTATGGAAGTAATGCACGAACGTAATGCTCACAACTTCCCTCTAGACTTAGCTGCTGTTGAAGTTCCATCTATTAATGGATAAGGTTTTTCTGCTAACATATAAGAATTTTTGAAGACAGAAATACCCAATATCTTGTTCTAGCAAGATATTGGGTATTTCTGTCTTTATTTTGAATCTTTTTTTCTTCTTAATCTTTCTATTCAGAATTCAGTTAACGACGAGATTTAGTATCCTTTCTTGCATTTTCATAACTCGTGAAATGCCGAGTAGGCACGAATTCCCCCAATTTGCGACCTACCATAGGATTTGTTATGTAAATAGGTATATGTTCCTTTCCATTATGAATCGCGATTGTATGGCCAACCATTGTGGGTAGAATGCTAGATGCCCGGGACCACGTTACTATTGTTTCTTTCTCCTCCTTCATATTGACCTTTTCTATCTTTGCCAATAAATGATGAGCTACAAAAGGATTCGTTTTTTTTCGTGTCACAGCTGATTACTCCTTTTTTCCTTTTTAAAGAGTGGCATTCTATGTCCAATATCTCGATCGAAGTACGGAGGTCAGAATAAATAGAATAATGATCAATGGAAAAAAGAAAAAAATCCTTTAGCTGGATAAGGGGCGGATGTAGCCAAGTGGATCAAGGCAGTGGATTGTGAATCCACCATGCGCGGGTTCAATTCCCGTCGTTCGCCCATCGCATTATTGCAAATTCCAAAAATGCAATTTTCCATATTCCTAGTTACGTATTTACTTACGGCGACGAAGAATAAAACTATCGCTATATTTTTTCCTTTTCCTAGTTCTTCTTCCAAGCGCAGGATAACCCCAAGGGGTTGTGGGTTTTTTTCTACCAATGGGAGCTTTCCCTTCACCGCCCCCATGGGGGTGGTCCACAGGGTTCATAACTACCCCTCTTACTACGGGGCGTTTACCTAGCCAACACTTAGATCCGGCTCTACCCAAACTTTTTTGGTTCACCCCAACATTACCCACTTGTCCGACTGTTGCTAAGCAGTTTTGGGATACTAAACGGACCTCCCCAGATGGTAATCTTAAAGTGGCCGATTTACCCTCTTTTGCAATGAGTTTCGCTACAGCACCTGCTGCTCTAGCTAATTGCCCACCCCTTCCACGTGTGATTTCTATGTTATGCATGGCCGTGCCTAAGGGCATATCGGTTGAAGTAGATTCTTCTTTTCTCTCAAAAAACCCCTTCCCAAACTGTACAAGCTTCTTCCAAAGCATACGGCTTTCTAGATGTATATGACGATCTCTAGACAGATGGATCTTATATGAATCATATGATGAAGTACCACATGAGTGGATATATAGGAAAGGAATCCAAATCTGCCGAATCGCTCATGTTATGATCTTCTACATCCTAGGTCTCTGCGTTCCGTCATCTGGCTTATGTTCTTCATGTAGCATTCAGATCGAATGACTCTATGAAATTACGTCGATACTTCCACATATTATGGGTAACGTAGGAGACATCCCTATTTTCCCCCGGGGGTCTTAATTACCACTGCTTAGCTTTCAATTTGCCTCTGACCATCAAATTAAATGTGAATAACCCGTCCTCCTCTCTTTGAAACAAGGGGCGCTTCCGGTTCTGTGCGTGCTTCAAACAATTTTGTCTTCTCCATATTACCATATCTCTAGAGCCAATAATTTTCTATGAGGAACTACTGAACTCAATCACTTGCTGCCGTTACTCAACAGTTTTCTGTTGAGGTCTATCCCGTAGAGGTAGTCAAATTGGATCAGTGATCGATTTCTAGGTTTCGTCGTAAACCTAATTGGTTACTTCCAATTACGTAAATCAATAGTTCAAACCGCACTCAAAGGTAGGGCATTTCCCATTGATATAGGAACTTTTGTACCAGAAACAATAGTATCTCCAATTATAGCCCCTCTGGGATGTAAAATATATCTCTTCTCACCATCCCCATAGTGTATGAGACAAATGTATGCATTTCGATTAGGGTCGTATTCTATGGTTACGATTCTACCAGATATGTCTTTTTGATTCCGTCGAAAATCTATTTTACGGTATAGGCGCTTATGACCTCCCCCTCTATGCCTTGCGGTAATGATTCCTCTGGAATTACGACCTTTACCACAACGGTGCCGTCCATGGATCAAATTATTTCGTGGATTGGATTTCACTTGCCTGTCTACGGTTCCCTTGCGTGTGCTCGGGATAGGTGTTTTGTATAAATGTTTCGCCGTATTATTAAGTATTCTCCTTTAGTTTTTTTCTCTATCTAGAAGTGGAATAGAATAACCCGGTTGAAGGGTAATGATCATACGTCTGTAATGCATTGTATGGCCCAGAATAGGTCCTATTCTTCTACCTTTTCCAGGTAGTCGATGGCTATTCACAGCTACCACCTTAACACCAAAGAAGAGTTCGACCCAATGCTTTATTTCTGTCTTAGTGAATCCCGATTCGACATTAAAAGTATATTGATTCTTTCCCAATAAACGAAGACTTTTTTCTGTAAATACTGCGTATTTGATTCCATCCATAAATCGACTTTCCCTCCTATGCTCTGAGTTCCAGTATCGATAAGAATTCGAGTTCTTATTGTTCTTATGTTATGGTATGAATATACCATACCAATTCGTTATGTATGGATGATGGATGAGATTCCATGGATAGAGAGCCAGTTCCAATAGACTTATGGAATGTTCCCGTTCGTGTGCATCCAGCAGAATTGAACCCGCAAATTTACCAATTATGAGTTGGGCGCTTTAACCATTCAGCCATGGATGCTTAACAGGGATCATCGTACATCGTAAATAACCAATTTTCATATAGAAAGACATATCATAGAAAAATGAAATCGAAAATATTCCGAGATGGCAAATATTCGGAGATGACTATGAAAACACCTCTCTGGATCCTCGAATTGAAAGAGAGATTGAGAGGGATCAAGAATCCTAATTCTCGCTATTTGGAATGGATCCAATTCTATTGAGTCTGACTCATAGTGATCATTTCTCTTTAGCAAAGAATGACCTTGGTTATCAAAGGATTGAACAACCGGGATCCATTTACTTATGATACCTAGTTGGCATTGATAACAAGGATCTAATGAATTATGAGTTTAATAGATCCTCTTTAGCAGAAAGACGTATATTCCTTGCTCATTATCAGACAATCACTTATTCCCAAACCTCGTGTGGGACTAATCGTTTTCATTTACCATCTCATGGAAAACCCTTTTCGTTCCGCTTAGCCCTATCGGGTATTTTAGTGATAGGTTCTGTAGGAACTGGACGATCCTATTTGGTCAAATACCTAACGAAAAATTACGATTTTCCTTTCATTAAGGTACGAGGGCTTCTTATTCCACAAGAACGAAAGCACCTTTTCATTCTTTCATATACTAGGGGTTTTTACTTGGAAAAGACAATGTTCCATACTAAAGGATTCGGGTCCATAACCACGAGTTCCAGTGCACTAGATCTTGTAGCACTTAGCAACGAAGCCCTATCCATTAGTATTCCACATAAGAAATCCATTCTAGAAAAAAATACAATTAGATTAGCTCTTCATAGACAAACTTGGGGTTTGCGAGCCAAGGTAAGATCGGCTCGGGATCATGGGACCCTTTTCTATCAGATAGGAGGGGCTCTTGTACAAAATAGACTTACTAAGTAATAACCCCATAGAATCTATCTATATAAAGATAAAGAGGCAATCGTGTCAGGAAGCGGGTTTTTCTTTGGCCAAAAGGTACTTCGAACTTGGAACGAGCATGAAGAGATTAACGAGACTTCTTTCTCTTTTGAGTTTTTCTGGCGGACCTGCCGCGCAAGATCTTTGGTCTTCCCCTGGAACCGATGAAAAAAAGTGGATCGCTTCTTATGTACTCGCTCAGAATGATTCTTCTCTATCTATAGTTCATGGCCTATTAGAAGTAGAAGGTGCTCTGGTGCAATCCTTACCGACAGAAAAAGATTGCAGTCAGGTTGATAATAGTCGAGTGACATTACTTCGTCGGTCCGAACTAAGGAATCTGTTAGAAATGTTTTGAAATGGATATTGTTCTCTCTTTGATCAGGGATTGCTATATGAAAAGAAGTGGAGTTTGAAAAAGGGAACGGAATGCTCAAACCGGAACTGCTAGAGGAACGAATTTTCAATAGCATAACTTGGGCTCCTAGAATATGGCGCCCTTGGGACAATCTATTTGATTGCAGGGTTTTGTTCCGAAGCAAAGATATCCGCGGAGGCCGGTTCGTTCGTCCTATTCTGATATTCAGGACCAAGAGGTACTGGATTCTCTTTCGGATAGGCCCTGAAAGGAGAAGAAAGGCTGAAATGCCAACGGACCTCTGTCTATTCTCTAATTCACCCGATCCGATAGTACCCGTTTTTGGAACGTCCAGTGCCAAAGTCACTGAATGGGTAAGTCACCAATCCAATCCCTTTGACAAATCGGATGTCATATTAGATATCATATTCTATATATATAGAAATATCATAGATAGAATAGACATATAGAATTTTTGGTCGGCAAATTCGAAGGAATCATTGAGTGAAAAAGGAGCAAAGAATGACAAAAGACGAGACTCTACTAGTCTTCACTCTTGTGGTTTCCTCTTCCTCGGTTTCTGTTTTCTTATTCGGGATCTTGCTTTTCATGGTTCTCATCTCTGCAACTCGCGATTTTCGCGAGAGAACCAAATCCAAGTTGGTGAAGATCATGATTTGGGCTGGCACGGGGATCGTTTGATCGATTTCCTTGATTTGATCGCTACTTAATGGGCGTGCGCTCAAAGGATACAAACAGGGATTCGCAAACAAAAAGGGGAATTCGTAGTCACTTTTTCCTGTCGCGTAAAAAAAAAGTCTTTACGCGAGAGCAATAGAGGTTGGGATACATCTATCTCTTCTGAGCAACCTCTTTTGGATTCTTAAGACCACCCTTGCAGTAGGATACCATCTGCTTTGGGTTCTTTATTATCTCCTTCGAGGGATTTTTAGGATCGTTCAGGCTATATATATTTAGTCTATTTTGGCTTTTACTGTCTACTTTTCTCAGGGAGATGGTTAAGGACCTCAGAAGATAGAGGAGAGCGCCAGGCCCAGATTTCCG
>NW_028260836.1:30000-45000 GCF_056163025.1 Triticum urartu | reverse complement strand
ATTGTGCATATAGAAAACTCTAAAGAAAGAAAAAAAGGAGACCCATGCCATGATTTTCAAATCTTTTCTATTTAGTAGTCTAAGTTTCTCGATGAGGATAATTAATTCGGTCGTTGTGGTCGGACTCTATTATGGATTTCTGACTACATTCTCCATAGGTCCCTCTTAGATCTTCTTTCTCCAATCTTGGATTAGGGAAGAAGGAGATATTCGCGACTACTGGCGATTTCATTATGGGGCAGCTCATGATCTTCATATCGATCTATTATCCACCTCTGTATCTATTCTTTCTTAGCTAAACAGGTGGAAGATCTATCCAATTTGGTTATATTATATCATGGACTCGAAAAACGGATCTGAATTTGACTGAAATGCACGATCTTCACAGGTATCACTTTTCACGATACCTAAAAGGTGGAATAGCGATTTTCGAACCATTTCCTATAAGAGAATGGTTTCCATTACTTTGAGAAATGGATTCTTATATCAAACTATAGCTATTGCATTAAAGAAGAAAAGAAACTAATAGAAGTCGAAGACGCGGAATGATAGTGAATAGAGAGAAAGATTCTTCTGATTTTCTTGTTTCTATCTACTAGACGCCGTAGAGAATTGAGAATTTTCATGTCTTTCAATTCTCGTACTCGTAATTGGAAAGTTATGGAAGGAGACCCATCATTTTGCAATGAAAACAACATATAAAACTCTGGACAATTTCGAAATCAGGCCAAGCGTCTTAATACATATGCAAAAAAATTCATTATTGGCCCACCATTGATTAGAAGATTTAGCTTGTATGAATCGCTATTGGTTTGATACGAATAATGACAATCGTTTCAGTATGTTAAGGATACAGATGTATCCACAATTCATTTAGAGTTACTTAATAGTCTATTTCTTATACCATATCTCTATCCCGTGAAATTCTCGAGCCAAAAGATGGATGCATATGCTGTGTTTCATTTTGCTAAATGATATCAATTAAATGGTGTATCAATTCCATAAATTGCATATAGCAATAAATAAATCAGCAAAATTCTTTCTAATATTTTAGATAGAAGAAACATTTCTTCTATCTAAAATATTAGAAAGAATGTACCCTTCTATCCAAATCCAATTTGCATCGATAAAATAAATCCAAATTCCAGTAGTAGATGAATAATTGCAAATTTGTGTGTGTACGAGATTAGAATAACTTCAAAATAACTGACATAATTTTGTATTTTTCCTGATCAGAAAAATACATGAAAAAGAAAGGAGGTAGAAAAATTTTTGGATTTATGGTTAAAGAAGAAAAAGAAGAAAACAGGGGTTCTGTTGAATTTCAAGTATTCAGTTTCACCAATAAGATACGGAGACTTGCTTCACATTTGGAATTACACAAAAAAGATTTTTCATCGGAAAGAGGTCTACGAAGACTTTTGGGAAAACGTCGACGTTTGCTGGCTTATTTGGCAAAGAAAAATAGAGTACGTTATAAGAAATTAATCGGTCAGTTGAATATTCGGGAGCAGTAATTTAATCGTTCAAATTTTTTTCTTGTTTTATTATTTTTTTAGTAGTCTTATAGTAGTCTTAGATTTTTCATTTTGATGAGCCTCGCTTTGAGGAATTCATGGAATAATCCATTTTCATGGAATAATGAATTAAGGAAGAAAGGATATGAGTCTACCGCTTACAAGAAAAGATCTCATGATAGTCAATATGGGCCCTCAACACCCATCAATGCATGGTGTTCTTCGACTGATCGTTACTCTCGATGGTGAGGATGTTATTGATTGTGAACCCATATTAGGGTATTTACACAGAGGAATGGAAAAAATCGCGGAAAACCGAACTATTATACAATACTTACCTTATGTAACAAGGTGGGATTATTTAGCTACTATGTTTACAGAAGCAATAACAGTAAATGCACCAGAATTCTTGGAGAATATTCAAATACCACAAAGAGCCAGCTATATTAGGGTAATTATGTTAGAATTAAGCCGGATAGCTTCTCACTTGCTATGGCTTGGACCTTTTATGGCGGATCTCGGCGCACAGACTCCTTTTTTCTATATTTTTAGAGAGAGAGAATTAATATATGATCTATTTGAAGCTGCTACAGGTATGCGAATGATGCACAATTACTTTCGCATCGGAGGAGTAGCCGCCGATCTACCTTATGGATGGATCGATAAATGTTTAGATTTCTGTGATTATTTTTTACGCGGAGTTGTTGAATATCAACAACTTATTACACAGAATCCAATTTTTTTAGAGCGAGTTGAAGGAGTAGGTTTTATTAGCGGAGAAGAAGCAGTAAATTGGGGCTTATCGGGACCGATGTTACGAGCTTCTGGAATACAATGGGATCTTCGTAAAGTAGATCCTTATGAGTCTTACAACCAATTTGATTGGAAAGTCCAATGGCAAAAAGAAGGGGATTCGTTAGCTCGCTATTTAGTACGAATTGGTGAAATGAGGGAATCCATCAAAATAATTCAACAAGCTGTAGAAAAAATTCCTGGAGGACCTTATGAAAATTTAGAAGTCCGACGCTTTAAGAAAGAAAATAATTCTGAATGGAATGATTTTGAGTATAAATTTCTTGGTAAAAAACCTTCGCCCAATTTTGAATTGTCAAGACAAGAGCTTTATGTAAGAGTAGAAGCCCCAAAAGGTGAATTAGGGATTTATCTAGTAGGAGATGATAGCCTTTTCCCCTGGAGATGGAAAATCCGTCCACCCGGGTTTATTAATTTGCAAATTCTTCCTCAGCTAGTTAAAAAAATGAAATTGGCTGATATCATGACGATATTAGGTAGTATAGATATCATTATGGGGGAAGTTGATCGTTGAAATGATAATAGATAGGGTAGAGGTAGAAACTATCAATTCTTTTTCGAAATTGGAATTATTAAAAGAAGTCTATGGACTGATATCGATTCTACCCATTTTGACCCTCCTTTTGGGAATAACAATAGAGGTACTCGTAATTGTGTGGTTAGAAAGAGAAATATCTGCGTCGATACAACAACGTATTGGTCCTGAATATGCTGGCCCCCTGGGCCTGCTTCAAGCTATAGCAGATGGGACTAAGCTACTTTTTAAAGAAGATATTCTGCCATCCCGAGGAGATATTTCTTTATTTAGCATTGGACCCTCTATAGCAGTCATATCAGTTTTATTAAGTTTTTTAGTTATCCCTTTGGGATATCATTTTGTTTTAGCCGATCTTAGTATTGGTGTTTTTTTATGGATTGCCATTTCAAGTATAGCTCCTATTGGTCTTCTTATGGCAGGATATAGCTCAAATAATAAATATTCTTTTTCAGGCGGTCTACGAGCTGCTGCTCAATCCATTAGTTATGAAATACCATTAACTTTTTGTGTGCTAGCAATATCTCTACGTGTGATTCGTTAAAATAGATCTTTTTCCTATAAAATCCATTAACTATTTATATTCCTTTTCTTATTTAGTATTTGGGTTGGTAAGTTAAACTAGATAGCTATATGAGTGAAACAAAACAGCTTATAAATTTGTAGTAAAAAGAAAAAATCTCATTTCCTACGTACAAGAAAAAAGTGGAAGTAAACATAAGCAGTGTAAACTCTTTATCCCAAGGTTGATATTTTTTAATTAGTCATCATATCTTGAAGCGGCCAAGAATAAAGGATTCACGATATGGAATTCCATTACTAGAATACTCCTAGTTATTACTATAACTTAATAATCCATAAGAAGAATCCACCAAAAGTTAGTGAAGGGTTAGGAACACTAAAGTACATAAAGGATTAGTAATGGAAAATCTAAAACATTAGAGATTTTTGCCCATAAAAGGAATCATAATAAGGACTTGCAATTTGTAGAAATTATCAAGTAGTACTTTCTTCGGATTCCGATCCAGAGTATGTTCCCATTCACTTGTTAAGGAAATGGCTATCAAGAACGAATTAACCCTTTATCCATTTTTTCTTTTTAAATACCCCCTCCCTGGGGAAAGAAGAATAGTAAAAAAGATATGGAGTGCACTAGAAAAAATTTTCATTATTTCCTTCCTCTATCCATATTCATGCAGAATTGCTCATGAACTAATACCCAACTCTTTCCATTTATTAATTGAATTCCTATAACAAGTAACAAGTGTTTTATTCCAAGATTAAGTTATTACTGAACAAAGAAAAATTTTCATTATATTATAAAGGATGAGATCAATTCGGAAGCGCTTTTTCTTATTCTAGCAGACGGAATTCCTTTGGTCTAATTTAGGACTTTCAAATCTATTTTATTTTATCTAATTCTATCTACGCCCCCGGGGCTAGGAACAAAACAGTCCTTTCCTTTTTCTGATCATAGAGAAGCCGTATGAAGCTAAGGTTTCATGTACGGTTTTGAAATAGCGGTGGGAACTGTGATGTTATCACCGACTATGATTATCTAACAGTTCAAGTACAGTTGATATAGTTGAAGCACAGTCAAAATACGGTTTTTTTGGATGGAATATTTGGCGTCAGCCTATAGGTTTTCTGGTTTTTTTAATTTCTTCTTTGGCAGAATGTGAAAGATTACCCTTTGATTTACCAGAAGCGGAGGAAGAATTAGTAGCAGGTTACCAAACTGAATATTCCGGTATCAAATATGGTTTATTTTATCTTGTTTCTTACCTAAATTTATTAGTTTCTTCTTTATTTGTAACAGTTCTCTACTTGGGCGGGTGGAATTTATCTATTCCCTATATATCCTTTTTTGATTTTTTCCAAATGAATAAAGCAGTTGGAATTTTGGAAATGACAATGGGTATATTTATTACATTAACTAAAGCTTATTTATTTCTCTTCATTTCTATCACAATAAGATGGACTTTACCGAGGATGAGAATGGATCAGTTATTAAATCTTGGATGGAAATTTCTTTTACCTATTTCCCTGGGCAATCTCTTATTAACAACCTCTTCTCAACTTGTTTCACTATAAATAAGATAATACAATAATAGTAAGAATATTTTCAACACAAAAGCTCTCTCAAACAAGAGAAAGAAACATATCTTTTTCATAGATATTTAGAATGAATATGTTCCCTATGGTAACTGGGTTCATGAGTTATGGTCAACAAACAATACGTGCTACAAGGTACATAGGTCAAAGTTTCATAACTACCTTATCCCACACAAATCGTTTACCTATAACGATTCACTACCCTTATGAAAAATCAATTACACCAGAGCGTTTCCGAGGGCGAATCCACTTTGAATTTGATAAATGTATTGCTTGTGAAGTATGTGTTCGCGTATGTCCGATAGATTTACCCGTTGTGGATTGGAGATTTGAAAAGGATATTAAAAGAAAACAATTGCTTAATTATAGTATTGATTTCGGAGTTTGTATATTTTGTGGCAATTGTGTTGAGTACTGTCCAACAAGCTGTTTATCAATGACTGAAGAATATGAACTTTCTACCTATGATCGTCATGAATTGAATTACAATCAAATTGCTTTAAGTCGGTTACCAATCTCCATAATGGGAGATTACACAATTCAAACAATTAGGAATTCGTCTGAAAGTAAAATAAACAAAGAAAAATCTTCGAATTCAAGAACGATTACTGATTACTAAACTTTGATTTTGTCTTTCTGTTATAAAAATCTAATAATTCTTTATTAAACTTTAAAATTAAACTATAAAGAAAAACGAAAAACTACTGCTTATTGGAAATTATTTCTTATTTTAAATCAGACTAGATTTTCGTGATATAATATAATTTATAACTATAAGTTTATACACAAAAAAATACCCTAATCCTTTTTTCCTTCCTTGAATCCTTTAGTTTTAGTCAGTTCATGAAAAATTTTATACTATTAATTTCTTTTTATCCATAATGGATTTACCTGGACCAATACATGAGATTCTTATGCTATTTGGGGGATTTGTTCTTCTACTAGGGGGTCTAGGAGTAGTATTACTTACCAACCCCATTTATTCTGCCTTTTCGCTGGGATTAGTTCTTGTTTGTATATCCTTATTCTATTTTTTATTAAATTCCTACTTTGTAGCTGTCGCACAACTTCTTATTTATGTGGGAGCCATAAATGTCTTGATCATATTCGCTGTAATGTTCGTAAATGGCTCAGAATGGTCTAAAGATAAGAATTATTGGACTATTGGAGATGGGTTCACTTCACTCGTTTGTATAACTATTGTTTTTTCACTAATGACTACTATCCCAGATACGTCGTGGTATGGAATTCTTTGGACTACAAGATCAAACCAAATAGTAGAACAGGGTCTCATAAATAATGTTCAACAAATTGGAATTCATTTAGCAACCGATTTTTATCTTCCGTTTGAACTCATTTCCATAATTCTTCTAGTTTCTTTAATAGGTGCAATTACTATGGCTCGGCAATAAGAAAACTTAGAAAAAGTACAAATTATAAGAATTGCAAATCTAAAATAAATAACTAAAGAATCACAATTTTGATTTAGTAAAATCCATCTACTGCCAACAAATACCTCCTTTTTTTTTTTTTTTTTTTTCTTTTGTTGTGTAATTGTTCTATTGTAATTAATTGAATCGGTTCAATTCTTGCCCTCATATTGAAATGAATCGAGATTGATAAGGAGTTAGTTAATGATGTTTGAGCATGTACTTTTTTTGAGTGTCTATTTATTTTCGATTGGTATCTATGGATTGATCACAAGCCGAAACATGGTTAGAGCTCTAATATGTCTTGAACTTATACTGAATTCAATTAATCTAAATCTCGTAACATTTTCTGATCTATTTGATAGTCGCCAATTAAAAGGAGATATTTTCGCAATTTTTGTTATAGCCCTTGCAGCTGCTGAAGCCGCTATTGGACTATCCATTCTTTCTTCCATCCATCGTAATAGGAAATCCACTCGTATCAATCAATCTAATTTATTGAATAATTAGACTTTTGAATAATTAGACATAGAATCCTCTAAACAAAGGCGCACATATTAAAATAAATAGAAATCAATACTATTTTCTTAGTATTATTTGAGAATATCCATTTTTTTTAGTAGATTATTGCATAGTATTCTTTTTCACTTAAATGAATTTTTGTATTTGTAATTCATTGATATTGCAATTTGAATATTGCAATAATTTATATTGAAAAGACGATAGCCAATTTATTGGCTAATTCGAATTCGTCTGTACAATTCGTAAAATTCTTTCTTATTTCTTATTTATTGTTGAAATCCAAAATTAAAGTCTCTTGGCTCTCTTCACGCTTTCTCACAAACAGATTAAAAAATAGATTTTTTTTTTTGAAGTTTGGATAAACCATTGCTTCGTCTGGTGTCTACAATACATATGACTCATTATAGTACTAATTTCATTTTTACCAGATCGAAAAATTTTATGTTGAAAAGAAAAATTTATAGATCCAATGTCACATTCCGTAAAAATTTACGATACATGTATAGGATGCACTCAATGTGTACGAGCTTGTCCAACAGATGTATTAGAAATGATACCCTGGGATGGATGTAAAGCCAAGCAAATTGCTTCCGCGCCGAGAACCGAAGATTGTGTGGGTTGTAAGAGATGTGAATCTGCCTGCCCGACAGATTTTTTAAGTGTCCGCGTTTATTTAGGGCCTGAAACAACACGTAGCATGGCTCTATCTTATTGATACGTTACAAAAAACTTCACTCGAATCGTCTGATTCCTCTTTACCGAAGAAGCCTGTGCTCGAAATAATCGAGCACGGGCTTTTCTGGTCAAAACGTATCTTGTCTTTATCACTTTATCATGAGTTATTTTCCTTGGTTAACAATACTTGTTGTTTTGCCGATATTTGCAGGTTCATTAATTTTCTTTTTACCTCATAAGGGAAACAAAGTCGTTAGGTGGTATACTATATCTATTTGTTTATTAGAATTCCTTCTAATGACTTATGCGTTCTGTTATCATTTCCAACTGGAGGATCCCTTAATCCAATTAAAGGAGGATTATAAATGGATAGATGTCTTCGATTTCCACTGGAGATTGGGAATCGATGGACTTTCATTAGGATCTATTTTATTGACAGGATTTATCACTACTTTAGCTACTTTAGCAGCTTGGCCAATTACACGGAATTCGCGATTATTCTATTTCCTGATGCTCGCAATGTATAGTGGTCAAATAGGATTATTTTCTTCGCGAGACCTTTTACTTTTTTTTATCATGTGGGAGTTAGAATTAATTCCTGTTTACTTACTTTTATCCATGTGGGGGGGGAAGAGGCGTCTATATTCAGCTACAAAGTTTATTTTGTATACTGCAGGCGGTTCCATTTTTTTCTTAATCGGAGTTCTGGGTATGGGCTTATATGGTTCCAACGAACCAGGATTAGATTTGGAAAGATTAATTAATCAATCATACCCTGCAACCTTGGAAATACTTTTATATTTTGGCTTCCTTATTGCTTATGCTGTCAAATTGCCGATTATACCCCTACATACGTGGTTACCAGATACCCATGGGGAAGCACATTATAGTACATGTATGCTTTTAGCGGGAATATTATTAAAGATGGGAGCATATGGATTGATTCGGATCAACATGGAATTGTTACCTCATGCTCATTATCTATTTTCGCCCTGGTTAGTAATAATAGGAGCGATCCAAATAATCTATGCAGCTTCAACTTCTCTTGGTCAACGAAATTTCAAAAAAAGAATAGCTTATTCCTCTGTATCTCACATGGGTTTCATAATTATAGGAATTGGTTCCATAACCAACATTGGACTCAATGGAGCTATTTTACAAATATTATCCCATGGATTTATTGGTGCTACACTTTTTTTCTTGGCAGGAACCGCTTCTGATAGAATGCGTCTTGTTTATCTCGAAGAACTGGGGGGAATATCTATCCCAATGCCTAAAATTTTTACCATGTTTAGTAGCTTTTCAATGGCTTCTCTTGCCTTACCAGGAATGAGTGGTTTTGTCGCAGAATTAGTAGTATTTTTTGGACTAATTACTAGTCCAAAATTTCTGTTAATGCCAAAAACACTAATTACTTTTGTAATGGCAATTGGAATGATATTAACTCCTATTTATTTATTATCTATGTTACGCCAGATGTTCTATGGATACAAGCTATTTAATGTTCCAAACGCAAATTTTGTGGATTCTGGACCACGAGAACTCTTTATTTTAATCTGTATCTTTTTACCAGTAATAGGAATTGGTATTTATCCAGATTTTGTTCTCTCCCTATCCGTTGACAGGGTAGAGGCTCTCTTATCCAATTATTATCCTAAATAGGTTTGCTTTTTTTTACTCGTCTGCTCTATTAATGCAGAAATAAGTAAAAAAGTATATAATGCAGAAATAAGTAAAAAAGTATAATTAGATCTATCTCGAATTTTTGAGAACCCTTTGATAAGGCGTTCAAGGGGTTCTCAAATAAAACATAAAAGTAAAAACCTTCATTTCATGAAGGTTTTATTTTATGTAATCATTTAGGTGTTAATGTAAACGAACCATAACTATGTAAGCCTATTCCTAATAGATTTATACCAAAATAACAAATCCAAATTATAAGAAATCCTATCAAAGCTATAAGTGCAGAATTCGTACCCTTCCAATTTGGATTTGTTCTACTATGTAAATAAATTGCGAATATGGTCCAAGTAATAAATGCCCAAGTTTCCTTAGGATCCCAATTCCAATAGGATCCCCAGGCCTCATTAGCCCATACTGCTCCACAAAGAATACCTACGGTTAAAAGGGTAAATCCTAGGCTAATGACACGATAACTCCAAGAATCCAAACGCTCCGTTAATTGATATTTGTAATAATTTGGAAATGAAGGGACAGAGGTTCTTTTTAAAGCACTTCTTTTTGCATAAAAATATTTAATATCACTAAAGAAAAATGTTTTATTTAAAACATTTTTTTTCTTTTTAGAAAAGAAATGGAAATTATTTCGAAATCTAATGATTAGAATAGCGGCAGATAATAAGGATCCGCACAAAAGAGTTGCATAGCTTAATAACATCATACTGACATGCATCATTAACCACTGAGATTGTAGAGCAGGTACTAGTATCGTGGATTGATGCATTTCAGTTAAAAGACCCGATGTGGCAAAGCCTTGCGTTAAAATAGTACTTGGCGTAGTTATTGTGCTTAAATCATTTTTAGAGTTCTGTATTTTAGGAATGGTATGAAGAATATACAGGGCCCATGAAAGGAAGATCAATGACTCATATAAATTACTTAATGGAAAATGTCCCGAGGAAGCCCAACGAGAAACTAAGAATCCTGTTATAGAGAAAAAAGTAACTATCATTCCTTTTTCTGACGAATCGCGTAATCCTCCAAGTTCACGAACTAATAAGGTTATAAAATGAATCGTAATCACAATTGAAATCGTTGAGAAAGAGATATGAGTTAGTATATGTTCTAAAGTTGCAAATAGCATAAGGGGAAGGTCCCATTACAAAATTGTAAATTTCGAATTGATTTCTAATCTATTGTATTCTTTTTCAAGAATGCCGCCACTCGGATTCGAACCGAGATGCTTGAGCACTGCTTCCTAAGAGCAGCGTGTCTACCAATTTCACCATGGCGGCTAACTTCAAATAATAGGTAACTTAAAAGAATAATAGCTATTATCTTGGGAATCGTCGATATTGGGAAAGTCCATAAAATTTAGGAACATTAGAGTTTTCATTAAAATAGACTTCGTTTGGTAGTATCGTTTCCATTTTTTTTTTTTACAATAAACTCTTGCTTTGCCCAATAGAAACACAAACACTGCTTGAAAGAGTTGGAACTTCTTTTTTCTAACTTGCAATTATAGAACTAATTTTTTCTAATTAATTTCCCCTTTACATTTTGAAAATTCTTTCAATACAATGAAAAAAATCCAAAAGGGTTTCTATTTAATGATGAAATTAAAATAAAATGGATAAATAGAAAAGGCTTTTTGGATTTTTTAAAAATTTCTAGAATGAAAGTCTTTATGCTCTTATTAATAAGATTTACTAACCTTATGATTTTGGAGAAGATAGGTGGAAGTTGTAAGTCCTATTGTAAGAATACTCCACTTTTCATAATTTTCCTAATAGAATATGAGGATTCTATTAGGAAAATTATGAAAAGTTCATTGATAGGAAAAGAATACTTAGCACACAGTATACCAAACAAAACTTTTTTTTTCTTGTATATATAAGATAAGAGGGGTTTTTTGTTCTAAGAATATTGTACCGAGTAATTCGACACATAAAAGTACATTCAAAGAAGAATCCAAATTATTAAATAATTGGAATTCTTTTTTGATAAGTCAATTCATATTATTCCAAAATCTTATTATTTGTTTGTTGCCCAGAAAAACCCTTTGGTTTTGGATGCTCATTACCGCTCGAAAATGATCTTGATTTTACTAAAGAATAAGATTGTACTATGGAAAAATAAGTCTTTTTCTTCCAAATATTTTTACGAATACGCTTTTTTGACATTGAAGTACGTTTTTTTGGAACTGCCATTCAAAAAGGAAATTACTTTTTTCTAGTTGTATGTGAAAGACATCTATTGCTGCAAATCAATCCTTCTTTCTTCTTTTTATTAGTATTTATACTTAGATACTGAAAGATACTTAAATTTTGAATTATTTTTTACTTCATTTTGTCTAATGCGGATAAGACAACAAGAATTTTTTAACATTTTTTCTTTATATATTTTATACTTTTTTTTTAATAATATAGAATATAGAAGGGTTTCTCATTTAAATCTATTTATATCTATTTATATATCAAGTATACTCCATATATAGATATATGGTATGGAAGCCTATCCCCCATATAAGATAAGACGGGGGGATAAAAAGAAGGGAAAATGAAAATAGTTAATTAAGTTCAGAATGGTATTCCATAAAGGAAAGGAATTCCAATCAAAACAAAAAATACTGAGTCTCTTAAACAAGACATTCTAAAACTTAGGTAATTTATAGTCATTAGAATTTTAGTTCTATATGAAGTAAGGACTATTCGATAATTTCTTATAAACATAGGTTTTCATTGGAATTCACTCAATCAGTTAATTATGGAACAAGAGAGCTGTTTCATCTTTGTTTTAAAGAAATATAAAAATGAATTATGAATAGAAAGTAAAATGATTCCACTTTTTTTTTTTTATTTTTATAAATATCTTTATTTAGTTAATAAAATAACTTCGTTACCTAGTTATTTTATTAACTTTTTTAATTTAACCAACTAAACCCATTCTTAATTTTTAATTATTTCAATGAGATAAATTTTGGAAAAATTAAGAATTTCAGTATTTTTTCTTATTCTTTTTATTTATTCTTTCAGAAAGAGATAAGAATTGGTTTGGTGAATCGGAAACAATTTTATAGAAAAATTGAAGTAAAAATTGAAGTAAAAATTGCAATTTCTTTTCTTATGGAACATACATATCAATATGCATGGGTAATCCCTCTTCTCCCACTTCCAGTTATTATGTCAATGGGATTTGGCCTTATTCTTATTCCGACAGCAACAAAAAATCTTCGTCGCATATGGGCTTTTCCTAGTGTTTTACTCTTAAGTATAGCTATGGTATTCTCAGTTCAACTGTCTATTCAACAAATAAATGGAAGTTCGATCTATCAATATCTATGGTCTTGGACCGTCAATAATGATTTTTCTTTAGAATTTGGATACTTGATTGACCCACTTACTTCTATTATGTTAATACTAATTACTACTGTAGGAATCCTGGTTCTTATTTATAGTGATGGTTATATGTCTCACGATGAAGGATATTTGAGATTTTTTGTTTATATAAGTTTTTTCAATACTTCCATGTTGGGATTGGTTACTAGCTCCAATTTGATACAAATTTATTTTTTTTGGGAACTCGTGGGAATGTGTTCTTATTTATTGATAGGCTTTTGGTTTACACGACCAATCGCAGCGAGTGCTTGTCAAAAAGCTTTTGTAACTAATCGTGTAGGGGATTTTGGTCTATTATTAGGAATTTTAGGTTTTTTTTGGATAACAGGTAGTTTAGAGTTTAGGGATTTGTTCAAAATAGCTAATAACTGGATTCCTAATAATGGAATTAACTCTTTACTTACTACTTTGTGTGCTTTTTTATTATTCCTTGGTGCAGTTGCGAAATCCGCACAATTCCCTCTTCACGTATGGTTACCCGATGCTATGGAAGGGCCCACTCCTATTTCGGCTCTTATACACGCAGCAACTATGGTTGCTGCGGGAATTTTTCTTCTAGCTCGACTTCTTCCTCTTTTCATATCTTTACCTTTGATAATGAGTTTTATTTCTTTAGTAGGTACAATAACACTATTCTTAGGAGCTACTTTAGCTCTTGCTCAGAGAGATATTAAAAGAAGCTTAGCCTATTCTACAATGTCTCAATTGGGTTATATGATGTTAGCTCTAGGTATAGGTTCTTATCAAGCTGCTTTATTCCATTTGATCACTCATGCTTATTCAAAAGCTTTATTGTTCTTGGGATCCGGATCCGTTATTCATTCAATGGAACCTCTTGTTGGATATTCACCAGATAAAAGTCAAAATATGGTTCTTATGGGCGGTTTAAGAAAATACATTCCAATCACAAGAACTACTTTTTTATGGGGTACACTTTCTCTTTGTGGTATTCCACCTCTTGCTTGCTTCTGGTCCAAAGATGAAATCCTTAGTAATAGTTGGTTGTATTCGCCCTTTTTTGGAATAATAGCCTCCTTTACTGCAGGATTAACTGCCTTTTATATGTTTCGGATATATTTACTTACATTTGATGGGTATTTGCGTGTTCATTTTCAAAATTACAGTAGCACTAAAGAGAGTTCCTTGTATTCAATATCCTTATGGGGAAAAAGGATACCCAAAGGAGTGAATAGGGATTTCGTTTTATCAACAACGAAGAGTGGAGTTTCTTTTTTTTCACAAAATATACCAAAAATTCAAGGTAATACAAGAAATAGGATAGGATCCTTTACTACGTCTTTTGGGGCTAAAAAAACTTTTGCCTATCCGCATGAAACGGGAAATACTATGTTATTTCCTCTTCTTATATTACTACTTTTCACTTTGTTCATTGGATTCATAGGAATCTCTTTTGATAATGGAGGAATTGGTAATGGAATAGCAGAGTTAACCATATTATCAAAGTGGTTAACTCCCTCAATAAACTTTACCCAGGAAAGTTCTAATTCTTTTGTAAATTCATATGAATTTATTACTAATGCAATTTCTTCTGTAAGTCTAGCTATCTTTGGTTTATTCATAGCATATATCTTCTATGGATCCGCTTATTCTTTTTTTCAGAATTTGGATTTAATAAACTCTTTTTACAAAGGAAATCCTAAAAAAGAATTTTTAGATCAAGTAAAAAAAAATATATACAGTTGGTCATATAATCGTGGTTATATAGATATTTTCTATACTAGGGTCTTTACCCTCGGTATAAGAGGGTTAACCGAACTCACGGAGTTTTTTGATAAGGGTGTTATTGATGGAATTACCAATGGAGTGGGTCTTGCTAGTTTTTGTATAGGAGAGGAAATTAAATATGTAGGGGGAGGTCGAATCTCGTCTTATTTATTCTTTTTTTTATGTTATGTATCTGTGTTTTTATTCTTTTTTCTTTCTTAAGTTAAGGAATTTACAACAAGTCTCTTGCAAAAATAACTATCCTATCCCCTTTCTACAATCTCTCTATATCCTTGTTACATAAGGTAAGTATTGTATAATAGTTCGGTTTTCCGCGATTTTTTCCATTCCTCTGTGTAAATACCCTAATATGGGTTCACAATCAATAACATCCTCACCATCGAGAGTAACGATCAGTCGAAGAACACCATGCATTGATGGGTGTTGAGGGCCCATATTGACTATCATGAGATCTTTTCTTGTAAGCGGTAGACTCATATCCTTTCTTCCTTAATTCATTATTCCATGAAAATGGATTATTCCATGAATTCCTCAAAGCGAGGCTCATCAAAATGAAAAATCTAAGACTA
>NW_028260836.1:0-12500 GCF_056163025.1 Triticum urartu | reverse complement strand
GAGAAGAATCATTCTGAGCGAGTACATAAGAAGCGATCCACTTTTTTTCATCGGTTCCAGGGGAAGACCAAAGATCTTGCGCGGCAGGTCCGCCAGAAAAACTCAAAAGAGAAAGAAGTCTCGTTAATCTCTTCATGCTCGTTCCAAGTTCGAAGTACCTTTTGGCCAAAGAAAAACCCGCTTCCTGACACGATTGCCTCTTTATCTTTATATAGATAGATTCTATGGGGTTATTACTTAGTAAGTCTATTTTGTACAAGAGCCCCTCCTATCTGATAGAAAAGGGTCCCATGATCCCGAGCCGATCTTACCTTGGCTCGCAAACCCCAAGTTTGTCTATGAAGAGCTAATCTAATTGTATTTTTTTCTAGAATGGATTTCTTATGTGGAATACTAATGGATAGGGCTTCGTTGCTAAGTGCTACAAGATCTAGTGCACTGGAACTCGTGGTTATGGACCCGAATCCTTTAGTATGGAACATTGTCTTTTCCAAGTAAAAACCCCTAGTATATGAAAGAATGAAAAGGTGCTTTCGTTCTTGTGGAATAAGAAGCCCTCGTACCTTAATGAAAGGAAAATCGTAATTTTTCGTTAGGTATTTGACCAAATAGGATCGTCCAGTTCCTACAGAACCTATCACTAAAATACCCGATAGGGCTAAGCGGAACGAAAAGGGTTTTCCATGAGATGGTAAATGAAAACGATTAGTCCCACACGAGGTTTGGGAATAAGTGATTGTCTGATAATGAGCAAGGAATATACGTCTTTCTGCTAAAGAGGATCTATTAAACTCATAATTCATTAGATCCTTGTTATCAATGCCAACTAGGTATCATAAGTAAATGGATCCCGGTTGTTCAATCCTTTGATAACCAAGGTCATTCTTTGCTAAAGAGAAATGATCACTATGAGTCAGACTCAATAGAATTGGATCCATTCCAAATAGCGAGAATTAGGATTCTTGATCCCTCTCAATCTCTCTTTCAATTCGAGGATCCAGAGAGGTGTTTTCATAGTCATCTCCGAATATTTGCCATCTCGGAATATTTTCGATTTCATTTTTCTATGATATGTCTTTCTATATGAAAATTGGTTATTTACGATGTACGATGATCCCTGTTAAGCATCCATGGCTGAATGGTTAAAGCGCCCAACTCATAATTGGTAAATTTGCGGGTTCAATTCCTGCTGGATGCACACGAACGGGAACATTCCATAAGTCTATTGGAACTGGCTCTCTATCCATGGAATCTCATCCATCATCCATACATAACGAATTGGTATGGTATATTCATACCATAACATAAGAACAATAAGAACTCGAATTCTTATCGATACTGGAACTCAGAGCATAGGAGGGAAAGTCGATTTATGGATGGAATCAAATACGCAGTATTTACAGAAAAAAGTCTTCGTTTATTGGGAAAGAATCAATATACTTTTAATGTCGAATCGGGATTCACTAAGACAGAAATAAAGCATTGGGTCGAACTCTTCTTTGGTGTTAAGGTGGTAGCTGTGAATAGCCATCGACTACCTGGAAAAGGTAGAAGAATAGGACCTATTCTGGGCCATACAATGCATTACAGACGTATGATCATTACCCTTCAACCGGGTTATTCTATTCCACTTCTAGATAGAGAAAAAAACTAAAGGAGAATACTTAATAATACGGCGAAACATTTATACAAAACACCTATCCCGAGCACACGCAAGGGAACCGTAGACAGGCAAGTGAAATCCAATCCACGAAATAATTTGATCCATGGACGGCACCGTTGTGGTAAAGGTCGTAATTCCAGAGGAATCATTACCGCAAGGCATAGAGGGGGAGGTCATAAGCGCCTATACCGTAAAATAGATTTTCGACGGAATCAAAAAGACATATCTGGTAGAATCGTAACCATAGAATACGACCCTAATCGAAATGCATACATTTGTCTCATACACTATGGGGATGGTGAGAAGAGATATATTTTACATCCCAGAGGGGCTATAATTGGAGATACTATTGTTTCTGGTACAAAAGTTCCTATATCAATGGGAAATGCCCTACCTTTGAGTGCGGTTTGAACTATTGATTTACGTAATTGGAAGTAACCAATTAGGTTTACGACGAAACCTAGAAATCGATCACTGATCCAATTTGACTACCTCTACGGGATAGACCTCAACAGAAAACTGTTGAGTAACGGCAGCAAGTGATTGAGTTCAGTAGTTCCTCATAGAAAATTATTGGCTCTAGAGATATGGTAATATGGAGAAGACAAAATTGTTTGAAGCACGCACAGAACCGGAAGCGCCCCTTGTTTCAAAGAGAGGAGGACGGGTTATTCACATTTAATTTGATGGTCAGAGGCAAATTGAAAGCTAAGCAGTGGTAATTAAGACCCCCGGGGGAAAATAGGGATGTCTCCTACGTTACCCATAATATGTGGAAGTATCGACGTAATTTCATAGAGTCATTCGATCTGAATGCTACATGAAGAACATAAGCCAGATGACGGAACGCAGAGACCTAGGATGTAGAAGATCATAACATGAGCGATTCGGCAGATTTGGATTCCTTTCCTATATATCCACTCATGTGGTACTTCATCATATGATTCATATAAGATCCATCTGTCTAGAGATCGTCATATACATCTAGAAAGCCGTATGCTTTGGAAGAAGCTTGTACAGTTTGGGAAGGGGTTTTTTGAGAGAAAAGAAGAATCTACTTCAACCGATATGCCCTTAGGCACGGCCATGCATAACATAGAAATCACACGTGGAAGGGGTGGGCAATTAGCTAGAGCAGCAGGTGCTGTAGCGAAACTCATTGCAAAAGAGGGTAAATCGGCCACTTTAAGATTACCATCTGGGGAGGTCCGTTTAGTATCCCAAAACTGCTTAGCAACAGTCGGACAAGTGGGTAATGTTGGGGTGAACCAAAAAAGTTTGGGTAGAGCCGGATCTAAGTGTTGGCTAGGTAAACGCCCCGTAGTAAGAGGGGTAGTTATGAACCCTGTGGACCACCCCCATGGGGGCGGTGAAGGGAAAGCTCCCATTGGTAGAAAAAAACCCACAACCCCTTGGGGTTATCCTGCGCTTGGAAGAAGAACTAGGAAAAGGAAAAAATATAGCGATAGTTTTATTCTTCGTCGCCGTAAGTAAATACGTAACTAGGAATATGGAAAATTGCATTTTTGGAATTTGCAATAATGCGATGGGCGAACGACGGGAATTGAACCCGCGCATGGTGGATTCACAATCCACTGCCTTGATCCACTTGGCTACATCCGCCCCTTATCCAGCTAAAGGATTTTTTTCTTTTTTCCATTGATCATTATTCTATTTATTCTGACCTCCGTACTTCGATCGAGATATTGGACATAGAATGCCACTCTTTAAAAAGGAAAAAAGGAGTAATCAGCTGTGACACGAAAAAAAACGAATCCTTTTGTAGCTCATCATTTATTGGCAAAGATAGAAAAGGTCAATATGAAGGAGGAGAAAGAAACAATAGTAACGTGGTCCCGGGCATCTAGCATTCTACCCACAATGGTTGGCCATACAATCGCGATTCATAATGGAAAGGAACATATACCTATTTACATAACAAATCCTATGGTAGGTCGCAAATTGGGGGAATTCGTGCCTACTCGGCATTTCACGAGTTATGAAAATGCAAGAAAGGATACTAAATCTCGTCGTTAACTGAATTCTGAATAGAAAGATTAAGAAGAAAAAAAGATTCAAAATAAAGACAGAAATACCCAATATCTTGCTAGAACAAGATATTGGGTATTTCTGTCTTCAAAAATTCTTATATGTTAGCAGAAAAACCTTATCCATTAATAGATGGAACTTCAACAGCAGCTAAGTCTAGAGGGAAGTTGTGAGCATTACGTTCGTGCATTACTTCCATACCAAGGTTAGCACGGTTGATGATATCAGCCCAAGTATTAATAACGCGACCTTGACTATCAACTACAGATTGGTTGAAATTGAAACCATTTAGGTTGAAAGCCATAGTACTAATACCTAAAGCAGTGAACCAGATTCCTACTACAGGCCAAGCAGCCAAGAAGAAGTGTAAAGAACGAGAGTTGTTGAAACTAGCATATTGGAAGATTAATCGGCCAAAATAACCATGAGCAGCCACAATATTATAAGTTTCTTCCTCTTGACCAAATTTGTAACCCTCATTAGCGGATTCATTTTCAGTAGTTTCCCTGATCAAACTAGAGGTTACCAAGGAACCATGCATAGCACTGAATAGGGAACCGCCGAATACACCAGCTACACCTAACATGTGGAATGGATGCATAAGGATGTTGTGCTCTGCCTGGAATACAATCATAAAGTTGAAAGTACCAGAGATTCCTAAAGGCATACCATCAGAAAAGCTTCCTTGACCAATAGGGTAAATCAAGAAAACAGCAGTAGCAGCTGCAACAGGAGCTGAATATGCAACAGCAATCCAAGGACGCATACCCAGACGGAAACTAAGTTCCCACTCACGACCCATATAACAAGCTACACCAAGTAAGAAGTGTAGAACAATTAGCTCATAAGGACCACCATTGTATAACCACTCATCAACAGATGCAGCTTCCCAAATTGGGTAAAAGTGCAATCCGATCGCCGCAGAAGTAGGGATAATAGCACCAGAGATAATATTGTTTCCATAAAGTAAAGAACCAGAAACAGGCTCACGAATACCATCAATATCTACTGGAGGGGCAGCGATGAAGGCGATAATAAATACAGAAGTTGCGGTCAATAAGGTAGGGATCATCAAAACACCGAACCATCCGATGTAAAGACGATTTTCAGTGCTAGTTATCCAGTTGCAGAAGCGACCCCACAGGCTTGTACTTTCGCGTCTCTCTAAAATTGCAGTCATGGTAAGATCTTGGTTTATTCAAATTGCAAGGACTCCCAAGCACACGTATTAACTAGAATATAGATAATAGAAGGCTTGTTATTTAACAGTATAACATAGACTATATACCAATGTCAACCAAGTCAGCCCAAAGATTAGCTATCCATATAACTAAATTAACCAAACCAATAATTTTGTATTTGTAAATGAAGTGAGTCAAAGTGAAAAACTTTGATGGGTCTTTTCTATATGGGTTGCCCGGGACTCGAACCCGGAACTAGTCGGATGGAGTAGATAATTCTTCCTTGTTACAATAGAGAAAAATCCCTCCCCAAATCGTGCTTGCATTTTTCATTGCACACGACTTTCCCTATGTAGAAATAGCCAATTTCTATTCCAAAGAGGAAGTTCTACTAATTTTTTTAATTAGTAAGTTGATTCACCTACTCTTTATTATAATAAAAAGAACATTTCAGAATGAAAAATAGAAAAGTTTTTTCTTGATCATTTATCAACCCTTTCCTGTTTCTTAATTTCGTCTAATGATTAATTAAGAGGGTTGACCAGGTCATTGATACGTATAATATCCAAATACCAAATACGCTCAGTGTGTGATCCACAGAAAGAAAAAAGAGTTGTTTTGGTGAACATCAAAGAAAAAACTTGCTCTTCTTCCATAAAAAATTCTTCTAAAAATGCCGAACCCAATCGTTGCATAAAAGTTCGTACCGTGCTTTTATGTTTACGAGCTAAAGTTCTAGCACATGAAAGTCGAAGTATATACTTTAGTCGATACAAAGTCCGTTTTTTCGAAGATCCACTATGATAATGAAAAAGATTTCTACATATCCGACCAAATCGATCAAGAATATCCCAATCTGATAAATCTGTCCAAATGGGTTTACTAATAGGATGCCCCGATCCAGTACAAAATTGAGCTTTTGATAAGTATCCTATGAGGAGAGTAGCGGGGACTATGGTATCGAATTTTTTCATTCGAGTATCTATTAGAAATGAATTCTCCAGCATTTGATTCCTTACTAACAAAGAACTTTTTTGTACACTTGAAAGGTACCCCATAAAATCGAAGCAAGAGTTTGCTAATTGGTTTATATGGATTCTTCGCGGCTGAGTCCAAAAACAGAAATAATATTGCCAGAAATTGATAAGGTAGCATTTCCATTTCTTCTTCAAAAAAAAAGTGCCTTTTGATGCAAGAATTGCCTTTCCTTGATATCGAACATAATGCATAAGAGGATCCATAAAGAACCATAGGGTTTTCCGAGAAAAACCAGGGTACATTATCCCAAAATGTTCCATCTTCCTAGAAAAGTGGATTCGTTCCAGAAAAGTTCCAGAAGATGCTAATGGTAAGCAAGAAGATTGTTTACGAAGAAACAACAAAAAAAATTCATATTCTGATACATAAGAGTTATATAGGAATTGAAATAGTCTTTTATTTTCTTTTTGAAAAAAAAAAATGGATTTCATTGAAGTAATAAAACTATTCCAATTCGAATAATAGTTGAGAAAGAATCGCAATAAATGCAAAGATGGAACATCTTGGATACGGTATTGAAGGAGTTGAACCAGGATTTCCAAATGGATAGGATAGGGTATTTCTATATGTGATAGATAATCCAAATGCAAAAATTTGTCTTCTAAAAAGGGAAATATTGAATGAATAGAGCGTAAATTCTGAAACTTTGGTATTTCTTTTTCTTTCAGACAAAAAAATTCCCGTAGCGAGAATGGGATTTCCACAACGATCGCAAACCCTTCAGATAGAATCTGAGAATAAAACTCAGAATAAAAATAATTTTTGTAATCCAATAATCGATCTTGGTTAGGATGATTAACCGAGTTATCCAAAAAATTCTGCTGATACATTCGAATAATTAAACGTTTCACAAGTAGTGAACTAAATTTCTTGTTATTACAACTAACAACTATTTCCACAGGTTCAGAACCATTTAATCCATAATGGTGGGCAAATGCATAAATATATTCCTGAAAGAGAAGTGGGTAGACAAAGTATTGTTGACGAGATTTATGTTTTTCTGAATACCCTTCGAATTTTTCCATTTGTATTTCTACTTGAATCAGAGAGAAGAAGCATTTCTCGGTTTATCGAATGATGATACATAGTGCAATATGGTCAGAACAGGGTGTTGCATTTTTAATACAAACCCTGGAAAGAAAGGGAGTCTAATCCACAGATCTTTTTCTGCTCCTTTTCTACCCAATTAGTTTATGTTTGTTCTAATTAAAAAAAAAGAACAGAACAAGTTTTTTATTTTTGCAGGCCAATCGCTCTTTTGACTTTGGAATACAGCCTCTTTATCAATATACTGCTTCTTTTACACATTCAATCCATAACATCCCTTATTCAATCCATAATCAAGAATAATTAGGATTTCTAAAAAAAAAAAGAAAAAATAAAGGGTCCACTCATAGGAAAACCCAACCTTTCCCCGCATCCGGCACTAATCTATTTTTAACGTCTAATTAGAGCGGGGAATCATTCCAATTAGGAAGTTCAGCTCGTTGCTTTTTATTTTACCAGAATTGGAGCCAGGCTCTATCCATTTATTCATTAGACCCAGAAAATCGTAATTTTGGATTCCATTCAAAAAAGATTGATTTTATTACGACATGCTATTTTTTCCATTCATTACCTTTGAGGATCAGTCGTGGTCTTCTAGACTCTACCAAGAGTCTGGACGAATTTGTTGTTTCATCCAAATGTGTAAAAGATCATAGTCGCACTTAAAAGCCGAGTACTCTACCATTGAGTTAGCAACCCAGATAAAAAAAGGATCTTAGATACGATCGAAATCCAAAAATCAATGGAATTACACCGCGCGCTTCTGTCAAAACATTGAACTAGCAAGACATCAAAAGATTTTTTTTATCGACCATGAAAAACACTCAAATGCCAAAACGAACAGGTCCGGTGAAATTCCACTAAAGTAAAGTTAAAAAAAGAGCGACCCTAATCACGATGGCCAAATTCTCCTTATTTTTAGCGATTTTTATTAACAAAAAATATATATTATAAAAAATATATATTATATTGTATGAGAATACATGCAAGAGGAACACCCTTATCATTTGAGCGAAGTGTAGGCGGAAAAATTGAATATGGAGTGAGGATAAAGAGACCCATCTATCTACAAATTCTATTTGTTCAATAGACCTTTGTCAATGGAAATACAATGGTAAGAAAACAAATTAGATAGAAAAAGTAAATAAAATAGGGGCTTATGTTGGATTGGCACGATATAATATAAATCCAAATAGGATTAAAAAAGAGGTAAATTGTGTCTAAATAATTAGACAACTAGGAATACTAATAATCTTCTCCTATCCTATTTTTTGATTCATTTAGTTCTTCAATTAACTCAAAGTTCTTTCTTTTTCTTTAAAGAATTCTGCCTTCCTTAAAATATCATAAACAGTTCTTGTTGGTTGAGCACCCTTTTCAAGGAAATAGAGAATAGCTGGAACATTTAAACAAGTTTGATTCTTTATCGGATCATAAAAACCTACTTTTTGAAGATCTCTTCCTTCTCTTCGAGATCGAACATCAATTGCAACGATTCGATAGACAGCTTATTGGGATAGATGTAGATAAACAACGCCCCCCCCTAGAAACGTATATGAGGTTTTCTCCTCATACGGCTCGAGAAAATGATTCGAATTTCTGTCGATAATAATAGAAATTAGACTATGACGTGCATTAATTTCCTTACAGAAAAAACAAATTTCATTTATACTCATGACTCAAGTGGGCTAATTTTGCCTGACAAACTTCGAAGGCAAAATCCTTCCAAAATTTTTGAGTCGTCTTTAAACTCTTTTCTTTGTCTCATTTCGAACGAATTGACTTTTATTCCTTATTCTAATCCAACTCTGTTGTTGAGACAATTGAAAATTGTGTTTACTTGTTCTGGAATCCTTTATCTTTGATTTGTGAAATCCTTGGGTTTAGACATTACTTCGGGAATTCCTATTTTTTTTCTTTCAAAAGAGTAGCAACATACCCTTTTTTCTTATTTCCTTCGATAAAGCATTTATCTCTTCTATAGAAATCTAATAAGAGGGATTGATTCTGATATACTTTTATTGGACTTTCTTCTTATTTTAACCTTTCGATTTATTTCTATATTAAGGATAGACTGACAAAGTTGGCCTAATTTATTAGTTTTCACTAACCCTAGATTCTTTCCCTTGATAAAAAAAATTCTGTCCTCTCGAGCTCCATCGTGTACTATGTTACTTAAACCCAGCGCAAATTTGGTTCGGAACGAATAGAACAGGCTATGTCGAGCCAAGAGCATTTTCATTACTATGGAAAATGATGGATAGCAAAATCCACAATCGATCATGTCCTTCAAGTCGCACGTTGCTTTCTACCACATCGTTTTAAACGAAGTTTTACCATAACAAACATTCCTCTTTTCATTGCAAAGTGGTATAGAGAATTGATCCAATATGGATGGAATCATGAATAGTCATTGGTTTAGTTTTTTTATACTAATTAAAACTTGCTATCTATGGAGCAATATGGATAAAAGAAAGTAAGTATTTATCCGGGAAGCCTCCGCCAAGATCCAATTTATTTAAACCCATATTAAAATTCTATCATATGAATGAAACATAGTTTGAAAAAGACGACTAAACAAGTTTGCTTAAAACTTATTTATTCTTAAATTTCCACCCTCAACGGATGGCTCGAGATGATCAATCTTGAAGTGAGAAAAGAAGGATTGACTCTTCCTCAATAAATAAACTATCAACCTCCAAAAAAGTTTAATTAATTTAATTACTAGAATTAGAATTCTAGTAGTAATATATTTTTTCAGTACCAAAAACAATTAACTATAATAACTAAATAAACTATTCCAATGAAAAGATTGAAAGTTTTTGGTAGTTATAGAATTCTCGTACTTCTTCAACTCGAATACCAAAAGGAAGAAAAAAATATGACTAAGTGATTTTATAGTAGAGGCATATCCTGAATGTGCTTGATAGATCCCATTTTTTCATGAAAATAAAGATAGTCAATTTGACTGGACTTAAGACTTTATTATGTTTTCTGAGAAAGAATAAGATATCATTATTCTCTTTAATAAACTTTTGTCTCGTACGGAATACTATATGATTTCACCGTTTGTTTCATCAGAAACAATCTGGGACGGAAGGATTCGAACCTCCGAGTAACGGGACCAAAACCCGCTGCCTTACCACTTGGCCACGCCCCATTTCGGGTTTTATGCGACACTAATAAACACTAGTATGTTTATTTGTTATTCGTCAATACCATTTCAATTACATAAAAAAGGAGGGATATTCTCTTGCTAGTATTCTACACATGCGGATAATATAGAATCAAAAAAATGCATTGATCATTACATGGAATTCTATTAAGATATTATATGAAAGTCGAATTTATTCCACTCTCATTTGAGAGTGCGAATACAAGGAGGTATTTTGTGTTTGGGAAAGTCCGAAGAAAAAAGATTTTGAATCTGCCTTTTCCTTCTTTCCCTTAAAAAAATAACTCAAGAAAAATCCAATTATTTACTCTACAAGAATGAAATGCTTGTTATGCCTAATATACTTAGTTTAACCTGTATCTGTTTTAATTCTGTTCTTTATCCTACTAGTTTTTTTCTTTGCCAAATTACCCGAAGCTTATGCTATTTTCAATCCAATCGTGGATATTATGCCTGTTATACCTCTATTCTTTTTTCTATTAGCCTTTGTTTGGCAAGCTGCTGTAAGTTTTCGATGAAATCTTTAGTACTCTGTATGCCAAATTGAATGATGTGTTCATTCCAAAAAAATTTTAAAATGGGTAAAAGCCGAGAAGTTTTATATTTTTATATTATGAACCTTCGATTCTAAAATTTAAATTCTTCTACATTGAATGGGTAGCTACAGCAATAAATTTGGATCAGCCTTTCTACTCCCCTGCACCTAGGTTGAGCAGGTACCTAAAGGTACCTACACAATACCTAACCACCTAACCCTATTTTTGCTATTGATAAGAGTGCTTATTATAAAAGAATTCTTGCAATTTTTTTCAAGAATTCTTTTTTGCATTTTTAGGTATAAAAAAAAACCATCCTAGTGGATCCGTGTGGTAAGGAAAAACTGGTAATCTATTCCTTAAAAAAAAATCTTGGAGATTATGTAATGCTTACTCTCAAACTTTTTGTTTATACAGTAGTGATATTCTTTGTTTCACTCTTTATCTTTGGATTCTTATCTAATGACCCAGGACGGAATCCTGGACGCGAGGAGTAAAAATTCAGTTTTTTTTTTTCTTATTGGATTTGTTTCGTACATTTATCTATGAGAAAATCCGGGGGTCAGAATTCTTTCCAATTCGAAAGTCCCAAATGATCCAAGGGAGCGGAAAGAGAGGGATTCGAACCCTCGGTACAAAAAAATTGTACAACGGATTAGCAATCCGCCGCTTTAGTCCACTCAGCCATCTCTCCACGTTCCAAAGCGAAAGGTTTCCGTGATATGATATAGGCAAGAAATAAGAAATAACGGTTGCAAAAAACCCCTTTTTTTTCTTTCAAAAGTCTATAAAAATTATATTGCCAATTCCATTTTAATTATATTCTTTTTTCTTAATGTTAATAAAAAAAGAAGAAAATTCTTGTTTTTTCTTTCTAAAAATCGATATTGGCCGAGAGACAATCAAATAGATTTTCTCTTTAGCGGGCATTTCCATATAGGACTTGTTATAATTATAATAAAACAAGCAGGTTATATAAAAAAAACGCTTTTTTTGTCGATTATTTATCAAGAAAGCAAAAAGGGTTCTTATCAAATCCACCATAAAATTGGAAAGAAGCATAAAGTAAGTAGACCTGACTCCTTTAATGATGCCTCTATCCGCTATTCTGATATATAAATTCGATGTAGATGAAATTGTATAAGCGAATTTTTTTTATTTCCTTAGACTTAGACCGCGCAAGACAAGAATTTTTCGCTATTTACGATTTCATATTCTTGTTACTAGATGTTCTATAGGAATAAGAAGAAATCGCAACTCCTTTGCGCTACACATAAAATTGGATTTCGAAGGTCCATTTTTTTTTTTCAGAATCCTCTATTATTTTAGTTCTTCCACCCATGCAATAGAGAGGGAATGGGAAAAGAAGGGTTACTTTTATTTGCATTTTTCCCTTAAAAGATAGACTTTGAAATAGGAGTCTTGGAATAATGCTGAATTCAAAGGTTTATTTCTTTCTATAGTATAAGAAAAACAATTTATTTCTATTTCTATAGTATAAGAAAAACAAATAAATAGTATAAGAAAAACAAATCGAATCAAATTCATGGATTTACCACGACCTCGGTTGTGACTGTGACTCCATAGATAAAAATGGGAAATTTCTCTCTTCGAGACCATTGAAAAAGGGCATTGAACGAGAAAGAAATCGTCCACAGATAATAAAACTATCATATGCCTTGGAAAGTGATATGAGGTGCTCGGAAATGGTTGAAGTAATTGAATAGGAGGATCACTATGACTATAGCCCTTGGTAGAATTCCTAAAGAAGAAAATGATCTATTTGATACTATGGATGACTGGTTACGAAG
>NW_028260835.1:22500-36448 GCF_056163025.1 Triticum urartu | reverse complement strand
TTTTTTCTCTCGATTTTGTCGAGTCATTACACTGATTCAATAAATGATTATCAAGCGGTTCTTATTCGAAGAACCCTTGCCTTTTGTTTAGCTTGAGACTAAATCATCGTGGCTCTAGTATGAATCTAAGGTTTTAATTGAACTGATTCATAGGATCTCAACAAGATAATTTCTATATTACGCATAAAAAAACAAATCCTTTATAGGGAAGAGAAAAGTCAAGAAGCCTCTAATGACCAACATAAGGGAAAGGAAGAAAGAAAGACGCGCCAACTTGAGATTTTTTGGCATTATCATCACAAAGAAGATATTCCGGATTTTTCTTATTTGATATCTTCAAGGCAAATCGACCCAATTCAGTGGCTGATGAAGTTTTGAACCTTTTTTCTAATATTCGTTGAAAATTTTTGTGTTTCTGCTTGAGCCGTACGAGATGAAATTTTCATATACGGCTCTTAGAGGGGGACTCGGGTTAGTTACCTATCTCAATAAAGTATATGATTGGTTTGAGGAACGTCTTGAGATTCAGGCAATTGCAGATGATATAACTAGTAAATATGTTCCTCCCCATGTCAACATATTTTATTGTTTAGGGGGAATTACACTTACTTGTTTTCTAGTACAAGTCGCTACCGGTTTTGCTATGACTTTTTACTACCGACCAACCGTTACAGAGGCTTTTTCCTCGGTTCAATACATAATGACCGAGGCCAACTTTGGTTGGTTAATCCGATCAGTTCATCGATGGTCAGCAAGTATGATGGTTTTAATGATGATCCTGCATGTATTTCGTGTGTATCTCACAGGGGGATTTAAAAAACCCCGCGAATTAACTTGGGTCACAGGTGTGGTTTTGGCTGTTTTGACTGCATCATTTGGTGTAACTGGTTATTCTTTGCCTTGGGATCAAATTGGCTATTGGGCAGTCAAAATTGTGACAGGTGTACCTGACGCCATTCCGGTAATAGGATCGCCTTTAGTGGAGTTATTACGCGGAAGTGCTAGTGTGGGCCAATCCACTTTGACTCGTTTTTATAGTTTACATACCTTTGTACTGCCTCTGCTTACTGCCGTATTTATGTTAATGCACTTTCCAATGATACGTAAGCAAGGTATTTCGGGTCCTTTATAGGGAAGGCATATCATAGAGAATTATAATTATCATATATCATATCGGGTAGGTTTTGGTATTTCATTGCTACAAGCATGGGTTATTGTAAAATAACACATGTCATTTGGATACTTCTCTTCAACTCCAAAGTATTTTTATACAATACAAATAGTTGAAGTTAATTTTACGAAAGAAAAAAGGCGGATTATGGGAGTGTGTGACTTGAATTATTGATTTGGCCATGCAGATAAAGAATTGGATCTGCCACATTAGAATTCACAACCAAAGGTGTCTCCGCATCCAATCAACATGTAAGTCCCCTACCTAGGAAGGATAGGCTGGTTCACTTGAGGAGAATATCTTCTATGATCATACCGCAACCATGTCATCCATGAACAGGCTCCGTAAGATCCCATAGAGTAGAAATGGAATAAGTCATGTGACATGATCCAGTTCTCTATTTATTACACTTACCTTTTTATTATAGTATGGAAATGCATTCATTTTCTTTGCATCGATTGTGATCCGCAATACTATCGGAGTAAAAGAAGGGATCTAAGGAAGAATGTAGGCTAAACTTTTTGATTTTTTATTAGTAACAAGTAAATATTTTGTTTGGAGGTAAGAAACTTGCGATATTGAGGGGATAAATACCAACTAATCAAGAGACATGAGACAATCCACAAAGCAATTGATCATGATCAAATTTGTAAGCCCACTTGGATATTGAGCATTTACCCATAAGAATAGGATTATTTTCAATGAGTAGTTGTAGGTGCAACTTCGGAAAAGAGAATCTGATAAAGCTTTTCTTGCCTAGAGTCATTGAGTCATTATAAACCTTAATTCTATTAAGGATCTTCCGCGGTCTTATTTCTTTCACTCTTGCTCGAGCCGGATGATGATAAATTCTCATGTCCGGTTCCTTTGGGGGATGGATCCTAAAGAGTTCACCTACCCAATAACAAAGAAACCAGACTTAAATGATCCTGTATTAAGAGCTAAATTAGCTAAAGGGATGGGACATAATTATTACGGGGAACCCGCATGGCCCAACGATCTTTTATATATTTTTCCAGTAGTAATTCTAGGTACTATTGCATGTAATGTAGGTTTAGCGGTTCTCGAGCCATCAATGATTGGTGAACCGGCAGATCCGTTTGCAACTCCTCTGGAAATATTACCCGAGTGGTACTTCTTTCCCGTGTTTCAAATACTCCGTACGGTACCCAATAAGTTATTGGGCGTTCTTTTAATGGTTTCTGTGCCAACAGGCTTATTGACAGTACCTTTTCTAGAGAATGTCAATAAATTCCAAAATCCATTTCGCCGCCCAGTAGCTACGACCGTTTTTTTAATCGGTACTGTAGTAGCTCTTTGGTTAGGTATTGGAGCAACATTACCCATTGATAAATCATTAACTTTAGGTCTTTTTTAGATATTTTTTGATTCATTCAACCGTGAAGTACCATAGGTATCTAGGAAATAGTTACTTCCAAGTGAATCTTCCCTAGATACCTAAAATCCATTTTATTATGATCCATTTCGCGAAAATATAGATTGTACCAAAGATGCTAAATTGTTTTCTTTTTATTCTAACTCGAAAAAGAAGAAGAAAAAAAATTGCAATGGATTTAAAACGAGAGTTTATTCTTAAGTAAATCAATTGGGAGATGCTTCTCTAGAGTGTCCCATATATGTTTTCTATCTTCCATACGAAAACTGTCAATTCTCAGAAGATCTTCTTCAGTCTTACTCAAAAGGTCCAATAGTGTATGTATATTGGCCCTTTTTAGACAATTATACGTTCTAGAAGTCAATTCTAATTGATCAATAAAAATACAATTCAATGGAATTCCTTTTTTGTTTTTCTTTAGATTAGTTAATCTTTTTTGAAAAGTAAAAAGGGGTGGAGTAAACCTGTTTTTATTTTCTTCGAAACTAGCGCCCTCTTCCTCCGCGTGTAGAAAAGGAAGAAATAAATCAATCAAATTACGAGAAGCCTCATAAAGTGCTTCCTTAGGGGTTAAACTTCCATTAGTCCATATTTCTAGAAAAAGTATCTCGTGTTTTTCATTTCCATTCCCACAAGAAAAAATACTATAATTCACATTTCGAACAGGCATGGATACAGCATCTATAGGATAACTTCCATCTTGATAGTTCTTTCTGAGTTCTGTCTGATATCCACGATCTCTCTTGATCTGTAAATCAATACAGAAATCAATGGGCTCTGTCAAGTTAGCTATAGGTTGTGCCGTATCAACGATTTCTACGGAAGGCGGTAAGATGATATCTTGAGCAGTTATGTATCTAGGACCTTTGACGCAAATGGATGCGTCTCTAACTCCATAGAGATTACTTCTCAATACAATTTCTTTCAAATTTAGTAAAATTTCTTGTACGGATTCTTCAATACCTGCTATTGTAGAATACTCGTGCGGCACGCTCCCAAATTTTGCACGTGTGATACATGTTCCTTCTATTTCTCCAAGTAAAGCTCTTCGCAAGGCAATACCGACGGTGTCCGCTTGACCTTTTCTAAGCGGGGACAGAATGAAACGACCATAATAAAGGCGCTTACTATCTACTCTTGATTCAACACACTTCCACTGTAGTGTTTGAGTGGATCCTGCTACCTCCTCTCGAACCATAATAGACTAGTATTATTATTTTATCATTGAATCGTTTATTTCTCTTGAAATGAAAGTTGAAAGCGGGTTAATTCTTTTACAGACGTCTTTTTTTAGGCGGTCGACATCCATTATGCGGCATAGGTGTTACATCGCGTATACAACTTAATCGCACACCACTTTTAGCAATGGCTCGTAATGCGGCATCTCTTCCACTACCAGCGCCCTTTACCATAACTTCTGCTCGTTGCAAACCTACTGTACGAATAGCATCTACTGCTGTTCTTTGACCAGCATAGGGTGATGCTTTTCTTGAGCTTTTGAATCCACAAGTACCGGCCGAGGACCAAAAAACCACCCGACCTTGTGGGTCTGTAACAGTTATAATGGTATTGTTGAAACTAGCTTGAACATGAATAACCCCTTTTGTTATTCTACGTGCACTCTTCCGTAAACTAAAACGTGCATTCCTACGTAAACCAATACGCACTTTCTTACGTGAACCAATTTTTGGTATAGCTTTTGCCATATTTTATTATCTCATAAATATGAGTTAGAAATAAAAAAAAGAAAAAAAGATACAAAGATATCCGTTTCAGGGTAAAATAAACCCTTTACTTTAATTATTTTAAATGAAATTATTTTATTTGGAATTGGAACATTTCCGCGGGTACTTTTTTTTACTTTTTAGAAAGTAAAGTTCTTTTTCGAAAGATTACCCCTGTCTTTGTTTATGCTTCGGATTAGAGCAAATGACTCTAATTCGTCCACGCCTACGAATCAGTCGACATTTTGTACAAATTTTACGAACGGAAGCTCTTATTTTCATATTTCCGTATCCTTTTTTAAACTATGAATCTAATCTTTTGGAAAAAATAAGTCTCTTCGCTTGAATTTTAGAACTTAGAATTTATTACCCTAGAAAAAAAAAGAAAAACCTAATCCTTTGAATCTTTGGTATCCTTCAAATCTTCGCTATCCTTCAAATCTTCGCTATCCTTCGAGTCTTCGATACGCTTCGAATCCTTATGGGGAAGTCTATAAATTATACGTCCCTTGCTTGAATCATAACGACTTACTTCAATTTTGACCCTATCCCCCATCAGTATTCGTATAGAACTAGACCGTATCTTTCCTGAAATATAGCCTAGGATGATGGTGTCATTCTCTAGCCGAACGCGGAACATTCCATTGGGTAGGGCTTCCGTAACTAAACCTTCGAAAGTTACTTTTGCTTCTCTCGGGTTTTTTTTTTCTCTCCTATTTTTTTTTTCTGTCATATTTTTTTTCTCCTATTTTTCTATTTTTATTTTAAAAATAGGAAGGGCGAGATAGAATTCGAGCACTATAGGCGGGGCGATTACCATATATAACATAAGACTTCTCCCCCAATTCTGTTTAGTCGAGCTTCTCGATCTGTCATTATTCCTCGAGAAGTAGAAAGAATAGCAATTCCCATTCCACCCAAAACTTTAGGAATTCCTTGATAGTTGGTATAAATTCGTAAGCCGGGTCGGCTGATACGCTTTAAAAAGGTTCTTGTTCTATATATTCCTTTTATAGTCTTTCTCTTTTGATGTCGCAAAGTTGAAACCAAGAAATATCTGTTACGTTCCTGATGTTTCCGAACACTTTCAATAAAACCCTCTCGTAGAAGTATTTTAACAATGTTTTCGGTAATATTTGTAGATACTACTCGAACTGTTCCTTTTTTATTCATGTCCGCATTTCTTATAGAGGTTAGTAAATCAGCAATAGTGTCCTTGCCCATAAGACTCTAATTCTAGGTTCCTCCTAATTTTTCTATAATCAACATGTTTTCTTTTTTTTTTTTTCATTTTGGATTTTAAAACATATACGTAAAACACAATCTACTAAATTAATTCTTTGGTCTCAATTTCGCCTACTAGTATTTATAATACTTCAGGAGCTAATGAAACTATTTTGGTAAAATTCAATTCTCTCAATTCCTCGGCAATCGCGCCAAAAACTCGAGTTCCTTTTGGATTGCCTTTTTGATCAATTATAACCGCAGCATTGTCATCATAGCGGATTATTATACCGTCTTCGCATTTGAACTCTTTACATGTACGTACAATTACAGCTCGAATTACTTCGGATCTTTCTAGAGGCATTTGGGGCAATGCGTCTTTGATTACAGCAACAATAACATCACCAATACGAGCATATCGCTGATTACCAGCAGCTCCTATGACTCGAATACACATCAATTTTCGAGCTCCACTATTATCTGCTACATTTAAAAGGGTCTGAGGTTGAATCATATTATTTTGATTTCAATTTGTTATTTCAATGCAAAAGGATGAAAGAAATATTGTCTTTCCAGAAAGAAAAACCGAGCATTTTTTTTTATCTTCCATACCCCTTTTAGGGTTCTATATCTCTAATCGAATAAATTGACTTCGTATGGGCATTTTACTGGCAGCTATGGAGATAGCTGCTCTAGCTACAGTTTCAGATACTCCCCCCATTTCATAAAGTATACGACCAGGTTTAACAACGGATACCCAATATTCGGGGGACCCCTTTCCCGAGCCCATACGTGTTTCCGTGGGTCTTAGTGTAACCGGTTTGTCGGGAAATATACGTACCCATATTTTTCCACCACGACGTGCATATCGTGTTATTGCTCTTCGTCCTGCTTCTATCTGTCTCGCCGTGATCCAAGCGGGTTCAAGTGCTTGAAGAGCATATCTACCAAAACAAATACGATTGCCTCGGCAGGATTTTCCTTTCATTCTTCCTCTATGTTGTTTGCGAAATCTGGTTCTTTTGGGGTTATAGTCGATGGTTCTCTTTCTTAGTTCCATCTCTACTGCAAAACTGGACATGAGAGTTTCTTCTCATCCAGCTCCTCGCGAATGGAATCAGAAAGCATGTAAATTTCTCTAATTCATAATATTCCAAAATATTACGGTACGGATAGATACACATTAATAGATAATAGAAAAAGTTCGGTTTTTTTTATATTGAATTTGTTAAAACAGAAAAATATAATATATAGTCAAAAAAGAAGATCTAGAATATATCCAGATGTGTGTGTATATTTATCTAAATTCTATATTTATAGATAATGTAATCCTTCTTAAAAAAATCCTTATTTTTACTCTTATTGAATCGCGGTAAAGTATTCTAATTCAATAAGAATTTCGCGGGCGAATATTTACTCTTTCCTGTCTTATTTGTTAATTTATAAACTTACCAAATAAGACAATTTTTTTGGTTTGTTCCGCCATCCCACCCAATGAAGTGTTAGGATTCTTTTCAATAAAATCCTATGGAATCATAGGTTCTGTCGTTCCCACTGCTTCTCCTTGAATGGTTAGGTCTGAATCCCGCAACGGAGCTTCCAAAAAATTTCTTTCCGAGTTAATTTTCTCAGTTTTATTAACCCGGGCGGCTCTTTATTATTGCTTTAAATTTGTAGTTCTTGTTTCAAGTTACAATTTTTAATTCTCTATTATTTTTATTATATTGATGCTTTATCACATTGCCTTTTATGATGTAATTCATAGACCATACATAGTGGAATCCTATATCTTATTTATTTCCTCTTCCTTCTTTCTATCATCCCTCCCTTTATCCACATCCCTTTAGTTTTGCTTCACAACCTAGAATCCCTTTTCTTTTTTAGAGAAAAAATTGCAGTTGCTACAACTATATGACACATCTACTCATTTATGTTATGATAGAGGTATTTATTCATATAGTGACTGTTTCTTAGTTAGGATCTCGACAATACGAAGCAATAGGTTGGTTATTAGTTAATTTTCTATAATTACTAAGTTTTTTTCTTAAAAAAAAGAAAAAAATAACGAGTCACACACTAAGCATAGCAATTATATTAAATGATTTATCAATTTTCATTAAATCTTATAGAAAGAGGTATAATTTCTTCTTTTGCAGGGATTTCAGGAAAAAAGTCTCTTGTCATTTTTTATTCTATCAATGGACAGAATCCGAAGACAAGATTACTTATTCTTCGTCTACGAATATCCAAATTTTTACACCTAATACTCCATAGATAGTCCGAATTGGATAGCAGCAATAATCAATTTTAGCGCGAATTGTTTGGAGGGGAAGTCTACCCTTTTTAATAGATTCGGCGCGTGCAATTTCTTTTCCTCCGAGACGACCCGCAATTTTTACTTTTACTCCCCTTATATCTGCTTTTTTAGTTAATTCAATGGCTTTTTTCATTGCCTTTCGGAATGAAACTCTATTTTTTAATTGGAAAGCTATATATTCTGCAAGAATGTTAGGCTGTCTATAAGGTTCTTTAACTTTTTCGATAGAAATATTAAATCTCTGGTTTACAGAGTTAATTTCCTTTTGTAGATCTTTCTCTAATTCTTCGATTGCTCCTTTTTTCTTTAATAAATTTGGGAATCCAATATGGATTATGACGTGGATCGTATCGATTTCTTTTTGGATTTCTATATGTGTAATTACTTCGGAACTTGAACCTGAGTCCATTTTTCTATTATGTGTAATTACTTCGGAACTTGAGTCTGATTCTATTTTTCTATTCGAGCCCTTTTTCCTATTCTTTTGTATATAGTTCTTGATACAATCCCTTATTTTTTTATCTTCCTGTAGACCTTCAGAATAATTTTTTGGTTGTGCGAACCAAAAGGAATGGTGTTTTTGGGTTGTACCAAGTCTGAAACCGAGTGGATTTATTTTTTGTCCCATATTTTTCTATTCTATATTTTTTTTACTGGGAATCGAAATCTTAGATGGATCTAAAGGTTATTTAGATTTCTTTACTATATTTAGTACAATTGTTATATGACACATGCTTTTTTTTATGGGGAAACTACGTCCTCGAGCTCGAGGTCTGAATTTCTTCATAATAGTACTCCTACTGACTTCGGCTTTAGTAATAAATAAATTCGCTTTGTCGAAATCCCTATAATGAGTAGCATTTGCGGCTGCCGAATAAACCAACTTTAAGATGGGATAAGATGCTCGATAGGGCATGAGGTTCAGTATCATAACAGTTTCCTCGTAGTAACGCCAGCGAATCTCGTCAAGAACTCTTTGTGCTTTGAAAACAGACATAGGGATACGTTTTTGTGCTTTGAAAACTCTCTCGAACTTAAGTAGACGATCGGTTGGAACTTTCCTTGCGAGTTTCCTTAGCCCACTTTTCTTCTTCTTTATCCTAGGGATATACTTTACTAGTTTGAAACTTGTCATAAATAAGGTTATTCCCCGCCTACCTTTACTTTATTTTGAATCTTTTTTTCTTCTTAATCTTTCTATTCAGAATTCAGTTAACGACGAGATTTAGTATCCTTTCTTGCATTTTCATAACTCGTGAAATGCCGAGTAGGCACGAATTCCCCCAATTTGCGACCTACCATAGGATTTGTTATGTAAATAGGTATATGTTCCTTTCCATTATGAATCGCGATTGTATGGCCAACCATTGTGGGTAGAATGCTAGATGCCCGGGACCACGTTACTATTGTTTCTTTCTCCTCCTTCATATTGACCTTTTCTATCTTTGCCAATAAATGATGAGCTACAAAAGGATTCGTTTTTTTTCGTGTCACAGCTGATTACTCCTTTTTTCCTTTTTAAAGAGTGGCATTCTATGTCCAATATCTCGATCGAAGTACGGAGGTCAGAATAAATAGAATAATGATCAATGGAAAAAAGAAAAAAATCCTTTAGCTGGATAAGGGGCGGATGTAGCCAAGTGGATCAAGGCAGTGGATTGTGAATCCACCATGCGCGGGTTCAATTCCCGTCGTTCGCCCATCGCATTATTGCAAATTCCAAAAATGCAATTTTCCATATTCCTAGTTACGTATTTACTTACGGCGACGAAGAATAAAACTATCGCTATATTTTTTCCTTTTCCTAGTTCTTCTTCCAAGCGCAGGATAACCCCAAGGGGTTGTGGGTTTTTTTCTACCAATGGGAGCTTTCCCTTCACCGCCCCCATGGGGGTGGTCCACAGGGTTCATAACTACCCCTCTTACTACGGGGCGTTTACCTAGCCAACACTTAGATCCGGCTCTACCCAAACTTTTTTGGTTCACCCCAACATTACCCACTTGTCCGACTGTTGCTAAGCAGTTTTGGGATACTAAACGGACCTCCCCAGATGGTAATCTTAAAGTGGCCGATTTACCCTCTTTTGCAATGAGTTTCGCTACAGCACCTGCTGCTCTAGCTAATTGCCCACCCCTTCCACGTGTGATTTCTATGTTATGCATGGCCGTGCCTAAGGGCATATCGGTTGAAGTAGATTCTTCTTTTCTCTCAAAAAACCCCTTCCCAAACTGTACAAGCTTCTTCCAAAGCATACGGCTTTCTAGATGTATATGACGATCTCTAGACAGATGGATCTTATATGAATCATATGATGAAGTACCACATGAGTGGATATATAGGAAAGGAATCCAAATCTGCCGAATCGCTCATGTTATGATCTTCTACATCCTAGGTCTCTGCGTTCCGTCATCTGGCTTATGTTCTTCATGTAGCATTCAGATCGAATGACTCTATGAAATTACGTCGATACTTCCACATATTATGGGTAACGTAGGAGACATCCCTATTTTCCCCCGGGGGTCTTAATTACCACTGCTTAGCTTTCAATTTGCCTCTGACCATCAAATTAAATGTGAATAACCCGTCCTCCTCTCTTTGAAACAAGGGGCGCTTCCGGTTCTGTGCGTGCTTCAAACAATTTTGTCTTCTCCATATTACCATATCTCTAGAGCCAATAATTTTCTATGAGGAACTACTGAACTCAATCACTTGCTGCCGTTACTCAACAGTTTTCTGTTGAGGTCTATCCCGTAGAGGTAGTCAAATTGGATCAGTGATCGATTTCTAGGTTTCGTCGTAAACCTAATTGGTTACTTCCAATTACGTAAATCAATAGTTCAAACCGCACTCAAAGGTAGGGCATTTCCCATTGATATAGGAACTTTTGTACCAGAAACAATAGTATCTCCAATTATAGCCCCTCTGGGATGTAAAATATATCTCTTCTCACCATCCCCATAGTGTATGAGACAAATGTATGCATTTCGATTAGGGTCGTATTCTATGGTTACGATTCTACCAGATATGTCTTTTTGATTCCGTCGAAAATCTATTTTACGGTATAGGCGCTTATGACCTCCCCCTCTATGCCTTGCGGTAATGATTCCTCTGGAATTACGACCTTTACCACAACGGTGCCGTCCATGGATCAAATTATTTCGTGGATTGGATTTCACTTGCCTGTCTACGGTTCCCTTGCGTGTGCTCGGGATAGGTGTTTTGTATAAATGTTTCGCCGTATTATTAAGTATTCTCCTTTAGTTTTTTTCTCTATCTAGAAGTGGAATAGAATAACCCGGTTGAAGGGTAATGATCATACGTCTGTAATGCATTGTATGGCCCAGAATAGGTCCTATTCTTCTACCTTTTCCAGGTAGTCGATGGCTATTCACAGCTACCACCTTAACACCAAAGAAGAGTTCGACCCAATGCTTTATTTCTGTCTTAGTGAATCCCGATTCGACATTAAAAGTATATTGATTCTTTCCCAATAAACGAAGACTTTTTTCTGTAAATACTGCGTATTTGATTCCATCCATAAATCGACTTTCCCTCCTATGCTCTGAGTTCCAGTATCGATAAGAATTCGAGTTCTTATTGTTCTTATGTTATGGTATGAATATACCATACCAATTCGTTATGTATGGATGATGGATGAGATTCCATGGATAGAGAGCCAGTTCCAATAGACTTATGGAATGTTCCCGTTCGTGTGCATCCAGCAGGAATTGAACCCGCAAATTTACCAATTATGAGTTGGGCGCTTTAACCATTCAGCCATGGATGCTTAACAGGGATCATCGTACATCGTAAATAACCAATTTTCATATAGAAAGACATATCATAGAAAAATGAAATCGAAAATATTCCGAGATGGCAAATATTCGGAGATGACTATGAAAACACCTCTCTGGATCCTCGAATTGAAAGAGAGATTGAGAGGGATCAAGAATCCTAATTCTCGCTATTTGGAATGGATCCAATTCTATTGAGTCTGACTCATAGTGATCATTTCTCTTTAGCAAAGAATGACCTTGGTTATCAAAGGATTGAACAACCGGGATCCATTTACTTATGATACCTAGTTGGCATTGATAACAAGGATCTAATGAATTATGAGTTTAATAGATCCTCTTTAGCAGAAAGACGTATATTCCTTGCTCATTATCAGACAATCACTTATTCCCAAACCTCGTGTGGGACTAATCGTTTTCATTTACCATCTCATGGAAAACCCTTTTCGTTCCGCTTAGCCCTATCGGGTATTTTAGTGATAGGTTCTGTAGGAACTGGACGATCCTATTTGGTCAAATACCTAACGAAAAATTACGATTTTCCTTTCATTAAGGTACGAGGGCTTCTTATTCCACAAGAACGAAAGCACCTTTTCATTCTTTCATATACTAGGGGTTTTTACTTGGAAAAGACAATGTTCCATACTAAAGGATTCGGGTCCATAACCACGAGTTCCAGTGCACTAGATCTTGTAGCACTTAGCAACGAAGCCCTATCCATTAGTATTCCACATAAGAAATCCATTCTAGAAAAAAATACAATTAGATTAGCTCTTCATAGACAAACTTGGGGTTTGCGAGCCAAGGTAAGATCGGCTCGGGATCATGGGACCCTTTTCTATCAGATAGGAGGGGCTCTTGTACAAAATAGACTTACTAAGTAATAACCCCATAGAATCTATCTATATAAAGATAAAGAGGCAATCGTGTCAGGAAGCGGGTTTTTCTTTGGCCAAAAGGTACTTCGAACTTGGAACGAGCATGAAGAGATTAACGAGACTTCTTTCTCTTTTGAGTTTTTCTGGCGGACCTGCCGCGCAAGATCTTTGGTCTTCCCCTGGAACCGATGAAAAAAAGTGGATCGCTTCTTATGTACTCGCTCAGAATGATTCTTCTCTATCTATAGTTCATGGCCTATTAGAAGTAGAAGGTGCTCTGGTGCAATCCTTACCGACAGAAAAAGATTGCAGTCAGGTTGATAATAGTCGAGTGACATTACTTCGTCGGTCCGAACTAAGGAATCTGTTAGAAATGTTTTGAAATGGATATTGTTCTCTCTTTGATCAGGGATTGCTATATGAAAAGAAGTGGAGTTTGAAAAAGGGAACGGAATGCTCAAACCGGAACTGCTAGAGGAACGAATTTTCAATAGCATAACTTGGGCTCCTAGAATATGGCGCCCTTGGGACAATCTATTTGATTGCAGGGTTTTGTTCCGAAGCAAAGATATCCGCGGAGGCCGGTTCGTTCGTCCTATTCTGATATTCAGGACCAAGAGGTACTGGATTCTCTTTCGGATAGGCCCTGAAAGGAGAAGAAAGGCTGAAATGCCAACGGACCTCTGTCTATTCTCTAATTCACCCGATCCGATAGTACCCGTTTTTGGAACGTCCAGTGCCAAAGTCACTGAATGGGTAAGTCACCAATCCAATCCCTTTGACAAATCGGATGTCATATTAGATATCATATTCTATATATATAGAAATATCATAGATAGAATAGACATATAGAATTTTTGGTCGGCAAATTCGAAGGAATCATTGAGTGAAAAAGGAGCAAAGAATGACAAAAGACGAGACTCTACTAGTCTTCACTCTTGTGGTTTCCTCTTCCTCGGTTTCTGTTTTCTTATTCGGGATCTTGCTTTTCATGGTTCTCATCTCTGCAACTCGCGATTTTCGCGAGAGAACCAAATCCAAGTTGGTGAAGATCATGATTTGGGCTGGCACGGGGATCGTTTGATCGATTTCCTTGATTTGATCGCTACTTAATGGGCGTGCGCTCAAAGGATACAAACAGGGATTCGCAAACAAAAAGGGGAATTCGTAGTCACTTTTTCCTGTCGCGTAAAAAAAAAGTCTTTACGCGAGAGCAATAGAGGTTGGGATACATCTATCTCTTCTGAGCAACCTCTTTTGGATTCTTAAGACCACCCTTGCAGTAGGATACCATCTGCTTTGGGTTCTTTATTATCTCCTTCGAGGGATTTTTAGGATCGTTCAGGCTATATATATTTAGTCTATTTTGGCTTTTACTGTCTACTTTTCTCAGGGAGATGGTTAAGGACCTCAGAAGATAGAGGAGAGCGCCAGGCCCAGATT
>NW_028260835.1:0-7500 GCF_056163025.1 Triticum urartu | reverse complement strand
CTCTGTATCTATTCTTTCTTAGCTAAACAGGTGGAAGATCTATCCAATTTGGTTATATTATATCATGGACTCGAAAAACGGATCTGAATTTGACTGAAATGCACGATCTTCACAGGTATCACTTTTCACGATACCTAAAAGGTGGAATAGCGATTTTCGAACCATTTCCTATAAGAGAATGGTTTCCATTACTTTGAGAAATGGATTCTTATATCAAACTATAGCTATTGCATTAAAGAAGAAAAGAAACTAATAGAAGTCGAAGACGCGGAATGATAGTGAATAGAGAGAAAGATTCTTCTGATTTTCTTGTTTCTATCTACTAGACGCCGTAGAGAATTGAGAATTTTCATGTCTTTCAATTCTCGTACTCGTAATTGGAAAGTTATGGAAGGAGACCCATCATTTTGCAATGAAAACAACATATAAAACTCTGGACAATTTCGAAATCAGGCCAAGCGTCTTAATACATATGCAAAAAAATTCATTATTGGCCCACCATTGATTAGAAGATTTAGCTTGTATGAATCGCTATTGGTTTGATACGAATAATGACAATCGTTTCAGTATGTTAAGGATACAGATGTATCCACAATTCATTTAGAGTTACTTAATAGTCTATTTCTTATACCATATCTCTATCCCGTGAAATTCTCGAGCCAAAAGATGGATGCATATGCTGTGTTTCATTTTGCTAAATGATATCAATTAAATGGTGTATCAATTCCATAAATTGCATATAGCAATAAATAAATCAGCAAAATTCTTTCTAATATTTTAGATAGAAGAAACATTTCTTCTATCTAAAATATTAGAAAGAATGTACCCTTCTATCCAAATCCAATTTGCATCGATAAAATAAATCCAAATTCCAGTAGTAGATGAATAATTGCAAATTTGTGTGTGTACGAGATTAGAATAACTTCAAAATAACTGACATAATTTTGTATTTTTCCTGATCAGAAAAATACATGAAAAAGAAAGGAGGTAGAAAAATTTTTGGATTTATGGTTAAAGAAGAAAAAGAAGAAAACAGGGGTTCTGTTGAATTTCAAGTATTCAGTTTCACCAATAAGATACGGAGACTTGCTTCACATTTGGAATTACACAAAAAAGATTTTTCATCGGAAAGAGGTCTACGAAGACTTTTGGGAAAACGTCGACGTTTGCTGGCTTATTTGGCAAAGAAAAATAGAGTACGTTATAAGAAATTAATCGGTCAGTTGAATATTCGGGAGCAGTAATTTAATCGTTCAAATTTTTTTCTTGTTTTATTATTTTTTTAGTAGTCTTATAGTAGTCTTAGATTTTTCATTTTGATGAGCCTCGCTTTGAGGAATTCATGGAATAATCCATTTTCATGGAATAATGAATTAAGGAAGAAAGGATATGAGTCTACCGCTTACAAGAAAAGATCTCATGATAGTCAATATGGGCCCTCAACACCCATCAATGCATGGTGTTCTTCGACTGATCGTTACTCTCGATGGTGAGGATGTTATTGATTGTGAACCCATATTAGGGTATTTACACAGAGGAATGGAAAAAATCGCGGAAAACCGAACTATTATACAATACTTACCTTATGTAACAAGGATATAGAGAGATTGTAGAAAGGGGATAGGATAGTTATTTTTGCAAGAGACTTGTTGTAAATTCCTTAACTTAAGAAAGAAAAAAGAATAAAAACACAGATACATAACATAAAAAAAAGAATAAATAAGACGAGATTCGACCTCCCCCTACATATTTAATTTCCTCTCCTATACAAAAACTAGCAAGACCCACTCCATTGGTAATTCCATCAATAACACCCTTATCAAAAAACTCCGTGAGTTCGGTTAACCCTCTTATACCGAGGGTAAAGACCCTAGTATAGAAAATATCTATATAACCACGATTATATGACCAACTGTATATATTTTTTTTTACTTGATCTAAAAATTCTTTTTTAGGATTTCCTTTGTAAAAAGAGTTTATTAAATCCAAATTCTGAAAAAAAGAATAAGCGGATCCATAGAAGATATATGCTATGAATAAACCAAAGATAGCTAGACTTACAGAAGAAATTGCATTAGTAATAAATTCATATGAATTTACAAAAGAATTAGAACTTTCCTGGGTAAAGTTTATTGAGGGAGTTAACCACTTTGATAATATGGTTAACTCTGCTATTCCATTACCAATTCCTCCATTATCAAAAGAGATTCCTATGAATCCAATGAACAAAGTGAAAAGTAGTAATATAAGAAGAGGAAATAACATAGTATTTCCCGTTTCATGCGGATAGGCAAAAGTTTTTTTAGCCCCAAAAGACGTAGTAAAGGATCCTATCCTATTTCTTGTATTACCTTGAATTTTTGGTATATTTTGTGAAAAAAAAGAAACTCCACTCTTCGTTGTTGATAAAACGAAATCCCTATTCACTCCTTTGGGTATCCTTTTTCCCCATAAGGATATTGAATACAAGGAACTCTCTTTAGTGCTACTGTAATTTTGAAAATGAACACGCAAATACCCATCAAATGTAAGTAAATATATCCGAAACATATAAAAGGCAGTTAATCCTGCAGTAAAGGAGGCTATTATTCCAAAAAAGGGCGAATACAACCAACTATTACTAAGGATTTCATCTTTGGACCAGAAGCAAGCAAGAGGTGGAATACCACAAAGAGAAAGTGTACCCCATAAAAAAGTAGTTCTTGTGATTGGAATGTATTTTCTTAAACCGCCCATAAGAACCATATTTTGACTTTTATCTGGTGAATATCCAACAAGAGGTTCCATTGAATGAATAACGGATCCGGATCCCAAGAACAATAAAGCTTTTGAATAAGCATGAGTGATCAAATGGAATAAAGCAGCTTGATAAGAACCTATACCTAGAGCTAACATCATATAACCCAATTGAGACATTGTAGAATAGGCTAAGCTTCTTTTAATATCTCTCTGAGCAAGAGCTAAAGTAGCTCCTAAGAATAGTGTTATTGTACCTACTAAAGAAATAAAACTCATTATCAAAGGTAAAGATATGAAAAGAGGAAGAAGTCGAGCTAGAAGAAAAATTCCCGCAGCAACCATAGTTGCTGCGTGTATAAGAGCCGAAATAGGAGTGGGCCCTTCCATAGCATCGGGTAACCATACGTGAAGAGGGAATTGTGCGGATTTCGCAACTGCACCAAGGAATAATAAAAAAGCACACAAAGTAGTAAGTAAAGAGTTAATTCCATTATTAGGAATCCAGTTATTAGCTATTTTGAACAAATCCCTAAACTCTAAACTACCTGTTATCCAAAAAAAACCTAAAATTCCTAATAATAGACCAAAATCCCCTACACGATTAGTTACAAAAGCTTTTTGACAAGCACTCGCTGCGATTGGTCGTGTAAACCAAAAGCCTATCAATAAATAAGAACACATTCCCACGAGTTCCCAAAAAAAATAAATTTGTATCAAATTGGAGCTAGTAACCAATCCCAACATGGAAGTATTGAAAAAACTTATATAAACAAAAAATCTCAAATATCCTTCATCGTGAGACATATAACCATCACTATAAATAAGAACCAGGATTCCTACAGTAGTAATTAGTATTAACATAATAGAAGTAAGTGGGTCAATCAAGTATCCAAATTCTAAAGAAAAATCATTATTGACGGTCCAAGACCATAGATATTGATAGATCGAACTTCCATTTATTTGTTGAATAGACAGTTGAACTGAGAATACCATAGCTATACTTAAGAGTAAAACACTAGGAAAAGCCCATATGCGACGAAGATTTTTTGTTGCTGTCGGAATAAGAATAAGGCCAAATCCCATTGACATAATAACTGGAAGTGGGAGAAGAGGGATTACCCATGCATATTGATATGTATGTTCCATAAGAAAAGAAATTGCAATTTTTACTTCAATTTTTACTTCAATTTTTCTATAAAATTGTTTCCGATTCACCAAACCAATTCTTATCTCTTTCTGAAAGAATAAATAAAAAGAATAAGAAAAAATACTGAAATTCTTAATTTTTCCAAAATTTATCTCATTGAAATAATTAAAAATTAAGAATGGGTTTAGTTGGTTAAATTAAAAAAGTTAATAAAATAACTAGGTAACGAAGTTATTTTATTAACTAAATAAAGATATTTATAAAAATAAAAAAAAAAAAGTGGAATCATTTTACTTTCTATTCATAATTCATTTTTATATTTCTTTAAAACAAAGATGAAACAGCTCTCTTGTTCCATAATTAACTGATTGAGTGAATTCCAATGAAAACCTATGTTTATAAGAAATTATCGAATAGTCCTTACTTCATATAGAACTAAAATTCTAATGACTATAAATTACCTAAGTTTTAGAATGTCTTGTTTAAGAGACTCAGTATTTTTTGTTTTGATTGGAATTCCTTTCCTTTATGGAATACCATTCTGAACTTAATTAACTATTTTCATTTTCCCTTCTTTTTATCCCCCCGTCTTATCTTATATGGGGGATAGGCTTCCATACCATATATCTATATATGGAGTATACTTGATATATAAATAGATATAAATAGATTTAAATGAGAAACCCTTCTATATATTCTATATTATTAAAAAAAAAGTATAAAATATATAAAGAAAAAATGTTAAAAAATTCTTGTTGTCTTATCCGCATTAGACAAAATGAAGTAAAAAATAATTCAAAATTTAAGTATCTTTCAGTATCTAAGTATAAATACTAATAAAAAGAAGAAAGAAGGATTGATTTGCAGCAATAGATGTCTTTCACATACAACTAGAAAAAAGTAATTTCCTTTTTGAATGGCAGTTCCAAAAAAACGTACTTCAATGTCAAAAAAGCGTATTCGTAAAAATATTTGGAAGAAAAAGACTTATTTTTCCATAGTACAATCTTATTCTTTAGTAAAATCAAGATCATTTTCGAGCGGTAATGAGCATCCAAAACCAAAGGGTTTTTCTGGGCAACAAACAAATAATAAGATTTTGGAATAATATGAATTGACTTATCAAAAAAGAATTCCAATTATTTAATAATTTGGATTCTTCTTTGAATGTACTTTTATGTGTCGAATTACTCGGTACAATATTCTTAGAACAAAAAACCCCTCTTATCTTATATATACAAGAAAAAAAAAGTTTTGTTTGGTATACTGTGTGCTAAGTATTCTTTTCCTATCAATGAACTTTTCATAATTTTCCTAATAGAATCCTCATATTCTATTAGGAAAATTATGAAAAGTGGAGTATTCTTACAATAGGACTTACAACTTCCACCTATCTTCTCCAAAATCATAAGGTTAGTAAATCTTATTAATAAGAGCATAAAGACTTTCATTCTAGAAATTTTTAAAAAATCCAAAAAGCCTTTTCTATTTATCCATTTTATTTTAATTTCATCATTAAATAGAAACCCTTTTGGATTTTTTTCATTGTATTGAAAGAATTTTCAAAATGTAAAGGGGAAATTAATTAGAAAAAATTAGTTCTATAATTGCAAGTTAGAAAAAAGAAGTTCCAACTCTTTCAAGCAGTGTTTGTGTTTCTATTGGGCAAAGCAAGAGTTTATTGTAAAAAAAAAAAATGGAAACGATACTACCAAACGAAGTCTATTTTAATGAAAACTCTAATGTTCCTAAATTTTATGGACTTTCCCAATATCGACGATTCCCAAGATAATAGCTATTATTCTTTTAAGTTACCTATTATTTGAAGTTAGCCGCCATGGTGAAATTGGTAGACACGCTGCTCTTAGGAAGCAGTGCTCAAGCATCTCGGTTCGAATCCGAGTGGCGGCATTCTTGAAAAAGAATACAATAGATTAGAAATCAATTCGAAATTTACAATTTTGTAATGGGACCTTCCCCTTATGCTATTTGCAACTTTAGAACATATACTAACTCATATCTCTTTCTCAACGATTTCAATTGTGATTACGATTCATTTTATAACCTTATTAGTTCGTGAACTTGGAGGATTACGCGATTCGTCAGAAAAAGGAATGATAGTTACTTTTTTCTCTATAACAGGATTCTTAGTTTCTCGTTGGGCTTCCTCGGGACATTTTCCATTAAGTAATTTATATGAGTCATTGATCTTCCTTTCATGGGCCCTGTATATTCTTCATACCATTCCTAAAATACAGAACTCTAAAAATGATTTAAGCACAATAACTACGCCAAGTACTATTTTAACGCAAGGCTTTGCCACATCGGGTCTTTTAACTGAAATGCATCAATCCACGATACTAGTACCTGCTCTACAATCTCAGTGGTTAATGATGCATGTCAGTATGATGTTATTAAGCTATGCAACTCTTTTGTGCGGATCCTTATTATCTGCCGCTATTCTAATCATTAGATTTCGAAATAATTTCCATTTCTTTTCTAAAAAGAAAAAAAATGTTTTAAATAAAACATTTTTCTTTAGTGATATTAAATATTTTTATGCAAAAAGAAGTGCTTTAAAAAGAACCTCTGTCCCTTCATTTCCAAATTATTACAAATATCAATTAACGGAGCGTTTGGATTCTTGGAGTTATCGTGTCATTAGCCTAGGATTTACCCTTTTAACCGTAGGTATTCTTTGTGGAGCAGTATGGGCTAATGAGGCCTGGGGATCCTATTGGAATTGGGATCCTAAGGAAACTTGGGCATTTATTACTTGGACCATATTCGCAATTTATTTACATAGTAGAACAAATCCAAATTGGAAGGGTACGAATTCTGCACTTATAGCTTTGATAGGATTTCTTATAATTTGGATTTGTTATTTTGGTATAAATCTATTAGGAATAGGCTTACATAGTTATGGTTCGTTTACATTAACACCTAAATGATTACATAAAATAAAACCTTCATGAAATGAAGGTTTTTACTTTTATGTTTTATTTGAGAACCCCTTGAACGCCTTATCAAAGGGTTCTCAAAAATTCGAGATAGATCTAATTATACTTTTTTACTTATTTCTGCATTATATACTTTTTTACTTATTTCTGCATTAATAGAGCAGACGAGTAAAAAAAAGCAAACCTATTTAGGATAATAATTGGATAAGAGAGCCTCTACCCTGTCAACGGATAGGGAGAGAACAAAATCTGGATAAATACCAATTCCTATTACTGGTAAAAAGATACAGATTAAAATAAAGAGTTCTCGTGGTCCAGAATCCACAAAATTTGCGTTTGGAACATTAAATAGCTTGTATCCATAGAACATCTGGCGTAACATAGATAATAAATAAATAGGAGTTAATATCATTCCAATTGCCATTACAAAAGTAATTAGTGTTTTTGGCATTAACAGAAATTTTGGACTAGTAATTAGTCCAAAAAATACTACTAATTCTGCGACAAAACCACTCATTCCTGGTAAGGCAAGAGAAGCCATTGAAAAGCTACTAAACATGGTAAAAATTTTAGGCATTGGGATAGATATTCCCCCCAGTTCTTCGAGATAAACAAGACGCATTCTATCAGAAGCGGTTCCTGCCAAGAAAAAAA
>NW_028260834.1:0-36459 GCF_056163025.1 Triticum urartu | reverse complement strand
AAAAGTCTATAAAAATTATATTGCCAATTCCATTTTAATTATATTCTTTTTTCTTAATGTTAATAAAAAAAGAAGAAAATTCTTGTTTTTTCTTTCTAAAAATCGATATTGGCCGAGAGACAATCAAATAGATTTTCTCTTTAGCGGGCATTTCCATATAGGACTTGTTATAATTATAATAAAACAAGCAGGTTATATAAAAAAAACGCTTTTTTTGTCGATTATTTATCAAGAAAGCAAAAAGGGTTCTTATCAAATCCACCATAAAATTGGAAAGAAGCATAAAGTAAGTAGACCTGACTCCTTTAATGATGCCTCTATCCGCTATTCTGATATATAAATTCGATGTAGATGAAATTGTATAAGCGAATTTTTTTTATTTCCTTAGACTTAGACCGCGCAAGACAAGAATTTTTCGCTATTTACGATTTCATATTCTTGTTACTAGATGTTCTATAGGAATAAGAAGAAATCGCAACTCCTTTGCGCTACACATAAAATTGGATTTCGAAGGTCCATTTTTTTTTTTCAGAATCCTCTATTATTTTAGTTCTTCCACCCATGCAATAGAGAGGGAATGGGAAAAGAAGGGTTACTTTTATTTGCATTTTTCCCTTAAAAGATAGACTTTGAAATAGGAGTCTTGGAATAATGCTGAATTCAAAGGTTTATTTCTTTCTATAGTATAAGAAAAACAATTTATTTCTATTTCTATAGTATAAGAAAAACAAATAAATAGTATAAGAAAAACAAATCGAATCAAATTCATGGATTTACCACGACCTCGGTTGTGACTGTGACTCCATAGATAAAAATGGGAAATTTCTCTCTTCGAGACCATTGAAAAAGGGCATTGAACGAGAAAGAAATCGTCCACAGATAATAAAACTATCATATGCCTTGGAAAGTGATATGAGGTGCTCGGAAATGGTTGAAGTAATTGAATAGGAGGATCACTATGACTATAGCCCTTGGTAGAATTCCTAAAGAAGAAAATGATCTATTTGATACTATGGATGACTGGTTACGAAGGGACCGTTTCGTTTTTGTAGGATGGTCTGGCCTATTGCTCTTTCCTTGTGCTTATTTCGCTTTAGGGGGTTGGTTTACAGGGACAACTTTTGTAACTTCTTGGTATACCCATGGATTGGCTAGTTCCTATTTGGAAGGTTGTAATTTCTTAACCGCAGCAGTTTCTACCCCTGCCAATAGTTTAGCACACTCTTTGTTGCTACTATGGGGGCCCGAAGCACAAGGAGATTTTACTCGTTGGTGTCAATTAGGCGGTCTATGGACTTTTGTAGCTCTCCACGGGGCTTTTGCACTAATAGGTTTCATGTTACGCCAATTTGAACTTGCTCGGTCTGTTCAATTGCGGCCTTATAATGCAATCTCATTCTCTGGTCCAATTGCTGTTTTTGTTTCTGTATTCCTTATTTATCCACTGGGGCAATCTGGTTGGTTCTTTGCGCCGAGTTTTGGCGTAGCAGCGATATTTCGATTCATCCTTTTCTTCCAAGGATTTCATAATTGGACGTTGAACCCATTTCATATGATGGGAGTTGCCGGAGTATTAGGTGCGGCTCTGCTATGCGCTATTCATGGAGCGACCGTAGAAAACACTCTATTTGAGGACGGTGATGGTGCAAATACCTTCCGTGCTTTTAACCCAACTCAAGCTGAAGAAACTTATTCAATGGTCACTGCTAACCGCTTTTGGTCCCAAATCTTTGGTGTTGCTTTTTCCAATAAACGTTGGTTACATTTCTTTATGCTATTTGTACCCGTCACCGGTTTATGGATGAGTGCTATTGGCGTAGTTGGCTTGGCTCTGAACTTACGTGCCTATGACTTTGTTTCCCAGGAAATCCGTGCAGCGGAAGATCCTGAATTTGAGACTTTCTACACCAAAAATATTCTTTTAAACGAGGGTATTCGTGCGTGGATGGCAGCTCAGGATCAGCCTCATGAAAATCTTATATTCCCTGAGGAGGTTCTACCACGTGGAAACGCTCTTTAATGGAACTTTCGTTTTAGCTGGTCGTGACCAAGAAACCACCGGCTTTGCTTGGTGGGCTGGGAATGCCAGACTTATCAATTTGTCCGGTAAACTGCTTGGAGCTCATGTAGCTCATGCCGGATTAATCGTATTCTGGGCCGGAGCAATGAACCTATTTGAAGTGGCCCATTTCGTACCAGAAAAGCCCATGTATGAACAAGGGTTGATTTTACTTCCACACTTAGCTACTCTAGGTTGGGGAGTAGGGCCAGGGGGGGAAGTTCTAGATACTTTTCCGTACTTTGTATCTGGCGTACTTCACCTAATTTCCTCCGCAGTCTTAGGCTTCGGTGGCATTTATCACGCGCTTCTGGGACCCGAGACTCTTGAGGAATCTTTTCCATTCTTTGGTTATGTCTGGAAAGATAGAAATAAAATGACTACAATTTTGGGTATTCACTTAATTTTGTTAGGTCTAGGTGCTTTTCTTCTAGTACTCAAGGCTCTTTATTTTGGCGGTGTATATGATACCTGGGCCCCTGGGGGGGGAGATGTAAGAAAAATTACCAATTTGACCCTTAGTCCCAGTGTTATATTTGGTTATTTACTAAAATCTCCTTTTGGTGGAGAAGGGTGGATTGTTAGTGTAGATGATTTAGAAGATATAATTGGTGGGCATGTATGGTTGGGTTTTATTTGTGTATTTGGCGGAATTTGGCATATTTTAACCAAACCCTTCGCATGGGCTCGCCGTGCATTTGTATGGTCTGGAGAAGCTTACTTGTCTTATAGTTTAGCTGCTTTATCTGTCTTTGGTTTTATCGCTTGTTGTTTTGTATGGTTCAATAATACAGCTTATCCGAGTGAGTTTTATGGACCCACCGGGCCAGAAGCTTCTCAAGCTCAAGCATTTACTTTTCTAGTTAGAGACCAGCGTCTTGGAGCTAATGTGGGATCCGCTCAAGGACCCACAGGTTTAGGTAAATATCTAATGCGTTCCCCAACTGGGGAGGTTATCTTTGGAGGGGAAACTATGCGTTTTTGGGACCTTCGTGCTCCATGGTTAGAACCTCTAAGGGGCCCCAACGGTTTGGACTTGAGTAGGTTGAAAAAAGACATACAACCTTGGCAAGAACGACGCTCAGCAGAATATATGACCCACGCTCCTTTAGGCTCTTTAAATTCCGTGGGTGGCGTAGCTACCGAGATCAATGCAGTTAATTATGTCTCTCCTAGAAGTTGGTTATCAACTTCTCATTTTGTTCTAGGATTCTTCTTTTTTGTGGGCCATTTATGGCATGCAGGAAGAGCCCGAGCTGCTGCAGCAGGTTTTGAAAAGGGAATCGATCGTGATTTGGAACCTGTTCTTTACATGAACCCTCTTAACTAAGATTTTCTTATTTATACCTGTTCTACTTTTTTTCTGTTCTGGCTCGGTTATTCCATCTAGCCGAGCCATTCATTCCTTTTTATGAAAGAAAGATAAGGGACAGAAAAAAAAAATAAATAAAAATGAAAGAAACAAACGTATTCAATAAGCAAAAGGAGAGAGGGATTCGAACCCTCGATAGTTCCTAGAACTATACCGGTTTTCAAGACCGGAGCTATCAACCACTCAGCCATCTCTCCACAGCCTAATCCTTATTTTACTCCTACAAATAGAACATAGCCATATAAAAAATAAAAAGATTTATTAGCCTCTAGAAAGATATCAGATACAAGTTCCTTTTCGATATATCTCTGTATACTGTATACACGGATACAGGATCCGCTATACCCGCTTGTGAAATAAAGAGTAAATAATCTCTTCTCACCCCCATATCCAAATAAAAAAGCGGTTTAAGTAATAAATTTGAATTAAAGAGAAGAATCAATGGATTCATGATTAAACCCCTCCTACTTCTTGTATTTTTTTACAATTTTGGTTTAAGTGAGGGATCAAATATGTAGTCAACTTTATTTGATGGTAGCTTGGAGGATTAGAAATATGACTATTGCTTTCCAATTAGCTGTTTTTGCATTAATTGCGACTTCCTCAGTCTTAGTAATTAGTGTACCCCTTGTATTTGCTTCTCCTGATGGTTGGTCAAATAATAAAAATGTTGTATTTTCCGGTACATCATTATGGATTGGACTAGTCTTTCTCGTAGCTATTCTGAATTCTCTCATTTCTTAAATGAAATTTGGTTAATATTTATTAACCCCATAAAAAAGAAATAATAAAGGCCATTTCTTCTAAAAAATTAGAATAGTGAGACGTATTAAAACGCAATTTGCGTTCCGAATTGCTAGCTCTTCTCTTTCAGTATTATGAAATTCCATTCCCATTAGAATATTCATTGACAGATAATAAAAAAAGGAAAACTCTAATATAATAGAAAATGAAATGAAACGGTCGACCCAGACATAGAAGGTCGACCCAGGCGGATATACGCTATAAAATATATACCGTAGCGAGCGTAGTTCAATGGTAAAATATCTCCTTGCCAAGGAGAAGATACGGGTTCGATTCCCGCCGCTCGCCCGCTTAATTTATCAAAGTACTATGATAAAAAGTTTAGTCTAGTTAACTGTTTAACTACTTATATTAAATTAAGTATTAATTAGGTGTTAGTCTAGTGCCGTATCCCTTACTATCTTACCCTTCCTTTGCATCCCACTCAAAAAAAGAGGGCGCTCCAGAGGCAGAAATAGAACTCGCCAACAGAGCTCCAAAAATTGGGTATTAACTGAGACAAACAACGGGCAAACTTTTTTTAAAGGGAAGGGAGAGGTAGACTGTCCCTTTCGTTTCATTTTTATTTTCTGCAGGGTAGGGAGAGGCCTTGCGCCTTCTTTTTTTGAAGGCAAGTGACTTCGCAAACTGCTCAATTTTGCCCTCTAGGGCCGGGAACTAATGAATAAAAAAGGGTTGGATACGCCCCTCTACCATACATATCTAGAGAAATAGAATAGTCCTTTTATACAGACTGCTAAGTGCGGAGACGGGAATCGAACCCGTGACCTCAAGGTTATGAGCCTCGTGAGCTACCAAACTGCTCTACTCCGCTCTGGAGTACCAGAAACTGGTGGACAAAAAAGGCTTGAATACAAGCCTCTAACATGTCTAGACAAATAGAATACTCCTTTTATACAGAATGGAGCGGGTAGCGGGAATCGAACCCGCATCGTTAGCTTGGAAGGCTAGGGGTTATAGTCGACGTTGGTTGATTATTTTTAACGTCTCTAATTCAAAACCGAACATGAAATTTTGATTTCATTCGGCTCCTTTATGGATATTCTCACCACTTAACATCTATGTCAGCTTTTCTATTTGAATGGAACCAAAGCTCTCCGCTTTCTAGATGATCCTTATAGAGTAGGAGATAGAAATTCTATCTAAATTCATCTAATCTACTTACTTCGTTCCCTAATTTCATTCAAGAGATCCTGAGGAAAAGAATTGGGTTTCCACCGAGCTGAAACAATATGCGGATGGTTCTAGTAAACCAAAACTATCGTTTTTTAGCTATTTGGCTTCCTTATTCCTTATTTTAAGAAGATTTAGTTACGATTGGAAATCAACTTTTTTGTATCTTCATCCATAGATCCTTTACTCATATTTTCAAAATTGGAATACTTAATCCAATGCAAAATTATGCTTCGCGACTCTGTACTCATAATCCTATTTTTATTTTGGATGCAATTTAAATTAGTCTTTGGATACAAATCGCCAGAATGTATATTCTTCCTCAATATGCTATTGAGAGGAAAAGGATTTAATCCTTTATAAGAACTAAAGTTTTCATCGGAATATAAAAATAAAAAACTTAAGGATGCCTTAAGTATATCATTTCAAATTCAGTTATTAATAGAACGAATCACACTTTTACCACTAAACTATACCCGCTACATTGTAGATTATGGTATAAATGGTACCCTTTGTCAAGGATAGCCATTTGACAAGAAGGCTAATTCCCCCTTATTGAATCAGATGGAGAAGGTTCATGACACTGAGCCGTTGGTACTTCTACTTCGATCGCTCGCCTTTACTTTAGGATTTAGATAGCCCCTCTGGTCTGTAAAAAAAATCTTTTCTTACCATGCTAATAGCGCCTGAACCAAATGTATTTATTTTGATTAGGATCCTATTCTACGGTTACGACTACAATAATAATTATTTACTTTGCAAGGACGTAAGTGTGTCAGACTGCTAAATTGTTTTATTATTCCTACAATATAAACTAGGGGATATAGGGGGTAACACTGTCCCTATAAATTCCTTTTTTCCTTTTCTTTTTTGTCCAGAATTGAACAAAAAAGAAATTATGGAAGATGTTTTCTTCCCCCATTAAGTCCGAGCCATAGAGTAAGAGTGAGATGAGTTTTCCAAATTCATCATAGACTTTCCCTATGGCTTGATAGAAGTAAGCAGCAAAGAGTCGTAACTTAAAGAAAAAAACGGACAGGGCCGACAGATTTACCTGATGTAAAGAAGATCCTAAAAGTCTCTGATTAGTCGACTCTCTCCATTTAACACTTTCCTCTCTCTCCTTTTTTCCACTGACTCAATTCTAGTTTATTAGATTCTTGTTTAAAAGAATGCAAAAAGTTCAATAGAACTAAGAACACATAAAAAATAGCATAGAGGATCAAGGCCATTACCAAAAGTTCCTCCCAAGGATCCTATATCCTATTGGGTATCTGTTCCCCGCCTTTTCCCGCTAGGATCGGAAATCTTATATTTTCCATATCCATATACCGTTGAATCCTTGGGGTTCCAGAATCCGCCTATTTTACTAGTCTTCGGAAACGGAAAACCCTGAACCAAGAAGAGTTGGATATGTTATGTAGGGTATGTTTTTTTTTATTAATTTTATTTTGAGCTCTCAAGATATCGATATATACATATACAATCTCTACATAATGTCTCTCTCTCTATCTCTATATATTATATATATAATATGTACATTATGCAGTAGACCCATAATGGGAAATCCAAGTGGCTAATTTTTGAATTAAATAAAAAGCCCTTTTAACTCAGTGGTAGAGTAATGCCATGGTAAGGCATAAGTCATCGGTTCAAATCCGATAAAGGGCTTTTTAAATTAGTGGTAGAGTAATCTCGTGCTAAGACGTAAGTCGTTGGTTCGAATCTGATAGAGTACTTTTCTACTAAATTGATTCACTTTTTTTCTTTGTTTTTGAAACTTTCTCTATATTTTTAGAGAATTTTATGACTTAGTGCGGGATGGATGCATTTTTGGTATGAACACTAAATGAAGCACGGAGAATTAATCTATAACGATCAACTAAAAAAAATCCTAGATGAAAACATAACAGAAAAGTTGGAAAAACTCTTTGCTTTGGATCTATTTATACTTTTCGAGTATATTGACAATTCCAAAAAACTGCTCATACTATGATTATAGTATAATCACGAGCGGTTGTATATGGCCCTATCGTCTAGTGATGCCCCTATCGTCTAGTGGTTCAGGACATCTCTCTTTCAAGGAGGCAGCGGGGATTCGACTTCCCCTGGGGGTAGGGAGTATTATGAAAGGAGGTTAATCATAGATTAGCAAAAACCCTAGAATAAATTCTTCCTGGGTCGATGCCCGAGTGGTTAATGGGGACGGACTGTAAATTCGTTGACAATGTCTACGCTGGTTCAAATCCAGCTCGGCCCAAACCAAAAATCTAGGGCTTCGTGAGTATGAACTAAATCCTTTTGTTTTTCTTCCATAAAATAAAATGTCTGATCTATAGAAATAAAAGATAAAGAAAAAAGGGAAATTTTTTTTTCTAATCCATATCTCTCTCATTCCTTTCTTACAAACAAAAGAGTTTTTCTTATTGAAGGCTGGATTATTATCCATTTTTAGTGATAAAAAATCACGACATACTAGTTATGTCACTCTCACTATACCCACGTATAATATAATATGTGGGTATGTAGTATATGATTCGTCTATTTCTTAGAGTACGAAAGACGAATCGAATCTTCTTATGGTTCTATTTAAGAATGGGTATGCCATACACCCCGCGGGGATTGTAGTTCAATTGGTCAGAGCACCGCCCTGTCAAGGCGGAAGCTGCGGGTTCGAGCCCCGTCAGTCCCGAACTAGGGTTCAATGAATGGAGAAATTGATATTTCCTTTTTCCATGAAAAAAAGGGGCAGGGAGCAAGATCAAATACCCACAGGGCACCCTTACTTCACTTTTTTATTTTGCATCTCTCATTAAAGAGGGAGGGAGGGCATATAGGAATTTTTTTTTCACTACTCCCAATCGATAAAGAAAGACACACATACGATATGTGGATTAGTAGAATTTAGGATATTATATTACTCTATCTTTCTTTATGATGATACCATCCTCATCTTAATTTCCTATTCCACTCTTATGGAATAGAGTACCGGTATTTTACCGGAATCCATACATAAATCGTATTCCCTTTTTATTTCAGACCTCTTTTCCCCATCTCACTTCTACTGCTTATTTGGATGTCTATGTGACCCATAGAAAGTGAAAGTTGGTCATATAATACATACATAATTGTATGTATAACTATAAGAAAAAGGAAGGGAAATTGTATAAGATTAAGAAAGTATAAGATTAAGAAAGCTCGTGGGTTAGAGATATAGAAAAGAAAAAGTAGAAAAGGATTAAAAAAGAGGGAATTCCTAATCCAATCAAAAAACCCATTTTGGTCTTAGTGTGGATAGAGGATCTTCCTATGTTATACTATATAACTCTCATCCGTGAAATATAACTCTCATCCATGAATTGATTTGATAGATCCGATATTCATAATATTGAATTGATTCAGTATTATCAGAATGCAAGCCCTACCCTTGAATTTACAAGATACCCCTTTTTCCTCTCCATGGGATTACATCCCGAGTTATTGTGAAAATAAAAAATAAAGAGGTTATGGAAGTCAATATTCTCGCATTTATTGCTACTGCACTGTTCATTCTAGTTCCTACTTCTTTTTTACTTATTATTTATGTAAAAACAGTCAGCCAAAATAATTAATTGGAATTCCAATTAATCATTGAAGAAATTAAAAAGGGATTAAATAAAAAAAATCCAAGTCTTAAATGAAAGGATCTGGTTGGAATCTTAAAGTGTGGTAGAAAGAACTACATATAGTTTTTTCTACGACACTTTAGATTCTTTCTATTATATTATCTTTGAATCTACATAGAATAGATTAGTAGATTGAAATAGTTAAGTAGTCTAATTCAATTTCTTTTTTCATTGCATCCACTTAATTTCAATCAGGTCAAAATAAAAAAATCTAAGACAATTCTTGACCAAAGAATCCATGGAAGGAAAGAAAAATAATATGAAGAATAGACTATAGTAAAAAGTAAAAGGAAATGGAAAATGTGTGATATGCCGTGAATAGTTCCGTGGAAGAAAGTCTAATTTTCTTATGTATAGAACTTTTTTTAACCATTCGTCATTTCTAGTAGAAATTCTGAATTGGTATAATGGCTCTTTCTTACATTACAACTTACAATACAAGAGTTTCTTACAGGAGTGAAACAAAACTAAAGAAAAAGATTAAAGAATAACGTTTGACAAAATGATTAATGCAAAATGATCCATTAAAGAAAAGAATTGATACAACAATTTGATTACTTAATCAATTAGTAGTATCCCTAGAGTCCACTCCTTCCCCATACTACTAGTGAAAGAGAAAATGTAAAGACTACCATTAAAGCAGCCCAAGCGAGACTTACTATATCCATCTAAATTATGTCTCCTATTTCTATGAAGGGATTATTCTACTATTGATCAATAATCATAGTGGAATCAAGGGTACAGAGTCAAAAAGGGATTCCGCCCTAAGGCCATGGATCAATCAGTTCAAGGAATTTACTCCTAACAAATTCTTATAGGAATTCTGGTAGAATTAGAGAGCATTAAAAATACGAGATACTATAGCCCTTTTTTCCTTAAAAAAGAAAGAGTACGGGAATGATGTCCTGAATAGAAGAAGCGGGAATAGGAAGATTTTTTATTCCTTTTGTTACTCTTTTTTTTTTTTTTAAGCAAAGGACGCCCGAATATACCATAAAATTATCGATAGATAAATATTTATTGGATACCTACCTTACCTAATGTTTATTTTTGACCTAAACCCTGCAGCCTTGCTTTGTATCATTCTATGAAAGAATGAAGAGATTTTATCCATAATACAACTCCTAAATTGATTTTTGATCGACCTATTTAATCTGATTCTCGTTAGAATTAAGTAGTCCTTACTTTAGTGTATGTAGGTAACATAAGATGTACGATAAAAAAATGTATAATAATTAGTAAGTCTTGATATTCTTTCGTGGAGTCCCTTCTTGAATCTTAGATTGAAAAAAAAAAAGAATGCCCCTTAGGGACCTTTCTTTGGATACCAAGATTTCTGACATCTTATCCTCGTATTTTAAAATTATCAAATCGAATCTCAATTAAGAACCAATTCAAATTCATATAATAAAAGAATAAGGAAACACTACCTCACCCCTATTGATAACCATTTTGGCCACTACCGTCAAAACAAACCCTAACCCTAGTTTGAGGATAGAACTATGGTATGGTTTCTCTAAACCCAGTATCGGCAGGCCCAGTTACTCTCTTGCCCGAACTTATGCGAAGTAAAAATTTATCGAATTCGATCAGCACTATAAAAAAAACCTAAGTATTTTATTGATCAGGCGGCACCCAGATTTGAACTGGGGATAAAGGATTTGCAGTCCCCTGCCTTACCGCTTGGCCATGCCGCCAAAAAATCCGATCAAAAATCTAGAAAACAGCAAGTATTCATCCACGTTTTCTTACGAAAAGCCCCTTTTATTTTGAATATAATTCTACTTACTTTTTTCCAATCTTTTTCAAAAAATCTATTCCTGCTTTTTTTGATCCAGTTTCTATTATTCTCCTCGATAGATTCTATCTTAAAACATACATTGTTAACACAATAAAACTTCCCATTTCTTTCTATTGAGATGAAAAAGAAGAAAAAGTGGATTTCTATTCACAGGCTGCAAAATTCAGAATAAATTGGAACCGTTAACTAGAATTCTCTTTTTTTTATTGCAGTAGTGAACTACTCTTAAATCGGTATTATCTCCCCCCCCTTCAATGGCATAATAAAATATTATGGCTTTATGCTTAATCCGTGTATAGGTAAACTTTAGGTCCGAACAGCATTATTATCCAAAGATCCCCTTTATGTACATATCTCTATGGGGAATCATGCTTTAATTTTTCAAAGTATTAAATTAAATATCTTGAATAAAAAAAGGAAATTTGCTCTGATATAGAGTATAACCTGACTATCTTGGCGTACCCAAGTGAAATTACGATAAAAGAAAAGCATGGATATGGGGAGAGGTGGATAACTAGATTGGCATGTACTTAAAAAAGGGACTTACTTTATTTTAGAATTCCACAATGAAATACTGAATTTTCTAGCAATTATACTACTCCGATCCGAAATAAAAAAGAACCCTCAAATTATTTTGAGAAATTAAAGTAAGCACGCTATTCTAAATCGAAGTAAAGTCAAACTTTCTAGTATATTATATTACGGCTTTATTACATTCATAGAAAGGAGATAAAATGAGAAATCTTTGCCATCCAATCTGATTAGAATATCATAACATAAAGTATAAGTGGCAGAATTTTTTTTGTAGGAATGTTTTATCAATTCATTTTCATTTCATTTGTACCCCTGGCAAACTCGAACTTTCGTCCAAATGGTCTCTATTCATATGTATGAAATACATATATGAAATACGTATGTGGAGTTCCCTAGAATTTCATGTGATTCAGTAAACAGAATATAGATTCCATGATTGCTAGATCGATCCATAGGGATTGATGAAGAGTGAGCTGATAATGGAATTTTTCTTTGATAAACAGGAAACTTAAGATTAAGATGCTCCGGAATGGAAACGAGGGAATGTCCACAATACCCGGATTTAGTCAGATCCAATTCGAGGGATTTTGTAGGTTCATTAATCAAGCCTTGGCAGAAGAACTTGACAAGTTTCCAACAATTAAAGATCCAGATCACGAAATTGCATTTCAATTATTTGCGAAAGGATATCAACTGCTAGAACCCTCGATAAAAGAAAGAGATGCTGTGTATGAATCACTCACCTATTCTTCCGAATTATATGTATCTGCGAGATTAATTTTTGGTTTCGATGTGCAAAAGCAAACCATTTCTATCGGAAACATTCCTATAATGAATTCCTTAGGAACCTTTATTATAAATGGAATATACCGAATTGTGATCAATCAAATATTGCTAAGTCCTGGTATTTACTACCGCTCGGAATTAGATCATAAGGGAATTTCTATCTACACTGGCACTATAATATCAGATTGGGGGGGGAGATCGGAATTAGCAATTGATAAAAAAGAAAGGATATGGGCTCGCGTGAGTAGAAAACAAAAGATATCTATTCTAGTTCTATCATCAGCTATGGGTTCGAATCTAAGAGAAATTCTGGATAATGTTTCCTACCCTGAAATTTTCTTGTCTTTCCCGAATGCTAAAGAGAAGAAGAGGATTGAGTCAAAAGAAAAAGCTATTTTGGAGTTTTATCAACAATTTGCTTGTGTAGGTGGGGACCTGGTATTTTCGGAGTCCTTATGCGAGGAATTACAAAAGAAATTTTTTCAACAAAAATGTGAATTAGGAAGGATTGGTCGACGAAATATGAATCGGAGACTTAATCTTGATATTCCTCAGAACAATACATTCTTGTTACCACGAGATGTATTGGCCGCTACGGATCATTTGATTGGAATGAAATTTGGAACGGGTATACTTGACGATGACGATATGAATCACTTGAAAAATAAACGTATTCGTTCGGTTGCGGATCTGTTACAAGATCAATTCGGATTGGCTCTTGGTCGTTTACAACATGCAGTTCAAAAAACTATTCGTAGAGTATTCATACGTCAATCGAAACCGACTCCCCAAACTTTGGTAACTCCAACTTCAACTTCAATTTTATTAATAACTACTTATGAGACCTTTTTTGGCACATACCCGTTATCTCAAGTTTTTGATCAAACGAATCCATTGACACAAACTGTTCATGGGCGAAAAGTGAGTTGTTTAGGTCCTGGAGGGTTGACGGGGAGAACCGCAAGTTTTCGGAGCCGAGATATTCATCCGAGTCACTATGGGCGTATTTGTCCAATTGACACGTCTGAAGGAATCAATGTTGGACTTACTGGATCCTTAACAATTCATGCGAGAATTGATCACTTGTGGGGATCCATAGAGAGTCCGTTTTATGAAATATCTGCTGAGAAAGCAAAAGAAAAAAAAGAGAGACAGGTGGTTTATCTATCACCAAATAGAGATGAATATTATATGATAGCAGCAGGAAATTCTTTGTCCTTGAATCAAGGTATTCAGGAAGAACAGGTTGTTCCGGCTAGATACCGTCAAGAATTCTTGACTATTGCATGGGAACAGATTCATGTTAGAAGTATTTTTCCTTTCCAATATTTTTCTATTGGGGGTTCTCTCATTCCTTTTATTGAGCACAATGATGCGAATCGGGCTTTAATGAGTTCTAATATGCAGCGCCAAGCAGTTCCGCTTTCTCGGTCCGAGAAATGCATTGTTGGAACTGGATTGGAACGCCAAACAGCTCTAGATTCGAGGGTTTCCATTATAGCCGAACGCGAGGGAAAGATCATTTCTACTGATAGTCATAAGATACTTTTATCAAGTAGTGGGAAGACTATAAGTATTCCTTTAGTTAACCACCGTCGCTCTAACAAAAATACTTGTATGCACCAAAAACCCCGGGTTCCACGGGGTAAATCCATTAAAAAAGGACAAATTTTAGCAGAAGGAGCTGCTACAATTGGGGGCGAACTTGCTTTAGGAAAAAACGTATTAGTAGCTTATATGCCATGGGAAGGTTACAATTTTGAAGACGCAGTACTAATTAGCGAACGTTTGGTATATGAAGATATTTATACCTCTTTTCACATCCGGAAATATGAAATTCAGACGGATACGACAAGCCAGGGCTCCGCTGAAAAAATCACTAAAGAAATACCACATCTAGAAGAACATTTACTCCGCAATTTGGACAGAAATGGAGTTGTTAGGTTGGGATCCTGGGTAGAAACTGGTGATATTTTAGTAGGTAAATTAACGCCTCAGATAGCGAGCGAATCATCTTATATCGCGGAAGCTGGATTATTACGGGCCATATTTGGCCTTGAGGTTTCCACTTCAAAAGAAACTTCTCTGAAATTACCTATAGGTGGAAGAGGGCGCGTTATCGATGTGAAATGGATCCAAAGGGACCCGCTCGACATAATGGTTCGTGTATATATTTTACAGAAACGTGAAATCAAAGTTGGGGATAAAGTAGCCGGAAGACATGGGAATAAAGGGATCATTTCCAAAATTTTGCCTAGGCAAGATATGCCCTATTTGCAAGATGGAACACCCGTTGATATGGTCTTCAATCCCTTAGGAGTACCCTCCCGAATGAATGTGGGACAAATATTTGAAAGCTCGCTCGGATTAGCGGGGGATCTGCTAAAGAAACATTATAGAATAGCACCCTTTGATGAGAGATATGAGCAAGAGGCTTCAAGAAAACTTGTGTTTTCAGAATTATATGAAGCCAGTAAAGAAACAAAAAATCCATGGGTATTTGAACCCGAGTACCCGGGAAAAAGCAGAATATTTGATGGAAGAACAGGCGACCCCTTTGAGCAACCTGTTCTAATAGGGAAGTCCTATATCTTAAAATTAATTCATCAAGTTGATGAGAAAATTCATGGGCGTTCTACTGGGCCCTACTCACTTGTTACACAACAACCGGTTAGAGGAAGAGCCAAGCAAGGGGGACAACGAGTAGGAGAAATGGAAGTTTGGGCTTTAGAAGGATTTGGTGTTGCTCATATTTTACAAGAGATACTTACTTATAAATCTGACCATCTTATAGCTCGCCAAGAAATACTTAATGCTACGATCTGGGGAAAAAGAATACCTAATCATGAGGATCCTCCAGAATCTTTTCGAGTGCTCGTTCGAGAACTACGATCTTTGGCTCTAGAACTGAATCATTTCCTTGTATCTGAAAAGAACTTCCAGGTTAATAGGGAGGAAGTTTGATCGGAATAAATATAAATTCTTTTCTTATTTCTATTTTATGATTGACCAATATAAACATCAACAACTTCAAATTGGACTCGTTTCCCCTCAACAAATAAAGGCTTGGGCTAACAAAAACCTACCTAATGGAGAAGTCGTTGGCGAAGTCACAAGGCCCTCTACTTTTCATTATAAAACCGATAAACCAGAAAAAGATGGATTGTTTTGCGAAAGAATCTTTGGACCCATAAAAAGCGGGATTTGCGCTTGTGGCAATTCTCGAGCGAGCGGAGCTGAAAACGAAGACGAAAGATTTTGCCAAAAATGCGGGGTCGAATTTGTGGATTCTCGGATACGAAGATATCAAATGGGATACATCAAACTCGCATGTCCCGTGACTCATGTGTGGTATTTGAAAGGTCTTCCTAGTTATATCGCGAATCTTTTAGATAAACCTCTTAAGAAGTTGGAGGGCCTAGTATACGGCGATTTCTCTTTTGCTAGGCCCAGCACTAAAAAACCCACTTTTTTACGATTACGAGGTTTATTCGAAGAGGAAATTGCATCCTGTAACCACAGCATTTCTCCCTTTTTTTCTACCCCAGGCTTTGCAACATTTCGAAATCGGGAAATTGCGACAGGAGCAGGTGCTATTAGAGAACAATTAGCAGATTTGGATTTGCGAATTATTATAGAGAATTCTTTGGTCGAATGGAAGGAATTAGAAGACGAGGGGTATAGTGGAGATGAGTGGGAAGATAGAAAAAGACGAATAAGAAAAGTTTTTTTGATTAGACGCATGCAATTGGCGAAACATTTTATTCAAACAAATGTAGAACCAGAATGGATGGTTTTGTGCTTATTACCGGTTCTTCCTCCCGAATTGAGACCTATTGTTTATAGGTCTGGAGATAAAGTAGTGACTTCAGACATTAATGAACTTTATAAGAGAGTTATCCGTCGGAACAACAATCTTGCCTATCTATTAAAAAGAAGTGAATTAGCGCCAGCAGATTTAGTAATGTGCCAGGAAAAATTGGTACAAGAAGCCGTGGATACACTTCTTGATAGTGGGTCCCGCGGGCAACCGACGAGGGATGGTCACAATAAAGTATACAAATCACTTTCAGATGTAATTGAAGGTAAAGAGGGAAGGTTTCGCGAGACTCTGCTTGGGAAACGGGTCGATTACTCGGGGCGTTCTGTCATTGTTGTGGGTCCTTCGCTTTCATTACATCAATGTGGATTACCTCTAGAGATAGCAATAAAGCTTTTTCAGCTATTTGTAATTCGCGATTTAATCACGAAACGCGCCACTTCTAATGTAAGGATTGCTAAAAGGAAAATTTGGGAAAAAGAACCCATTGTATGGGAAATACTTCAAGAAGTTATGCGGGGACATCCTGTACTGTTAAATAGAGCACCTACCCTGCATAGATTAGGCATACAGGCCTTTCAACCCACTTTAGTAGAGGGGCGTACTATTTCTTTACACCCATTAGTGTGTAAGGGTTTCAATGCGGACTTTGATGGAGATCAAATGGCTGTTCATCTACCTTTATCCTTGGAAGCTCAGGCAGAAGCCCGTTTACTTATGTTTTCTCATATGAATCTCTTATCTCCCGCTATTGGGGATCCTATTTGCGTACCAACCCAAGACATGCTTATCGGGCTTTATGTATTAACGATTGGAAAGCGTCGAGGTATTTGTGCAAATAGATATAATAGTTGCAGAAACTACCCAAATCTAAAAGTAAATTACAATAATAATAATAATTTTAAATATAGGAAAGATAAAGAACCCCATTTTTCTAGTTCTTATGATGCACTGGGAGCTTATAGACAAAAACTAATCAGTTTAGATAGTCCCTTGTGGCTACGATGGAACCTGGATCAACGCGTCATTGGGTCAAGAGAAGTTCCGATTGAAGTTCAATATGAATCTTTGGGGACTTATCATGAGATTTATGCCCACTATCTAATAATGGGAAATAGAAAAAAAGAAATTCGTTCGATATACATTCGAACCACTCTTGGTCATATTTCTTTTTATAGAGAAATAGAGGAAGCCATACAAGGATTTAGTCAGGCCTATTCATACACTACCTAAACAAGAAAGTTAGATTCGGCGATGCCCCTCCCCTTTCGGGGGGCATTCCGATTTCCCTAGTATCATCATTATTTGCCACGCGAATCCAGATTGAGATTGAGGCAATTAAGTTAATTAAATTTTCGAATCACTGACTCAGGCCCATTGTCGAATCCTACTCAGCAATTGTCGAATCCTACTCAGCCGAAAAGGGGGTACTTATGTATGGCGGAACGGGCCAATCTGGTCTTTCATAATAAAGAGATAGACGGAACTGGTATGAAACGACTTATTAGCAGATTAATAGATCATTTTGGAATGGGATATACATCCCATATACTGGATCAACTAAAGACTCTGGGCTTCCATCAAGCCACTACTACATCGATTTCGTTAGGAATCGAGGATCTTTTAACAATACCCTCTAAGGGATGGTTAGTCCAAGACGCGGAACAACAGAGTTTTCTTTTGGAGAAACACTATTATTATGGGGCTGTACACGCGGTAGAAAAATTACGCCAATCTGTTGAGATATGGTATGCGACAAGTGAATATTTGAAACAAGAAATGAATTCAAATTTTCGGATAACGGATCCTTCTAATCCAGTCTATCTAATGTCTTTTTCAGGAGCCAGAGGAAATGCATCTCAAGTACACCAATTAGTAGGTATGAGAGGATTAATGTCGGACCCTCAAGGACAAATGATTGATTTACCTATTCAAAGCAATTTACGCGAGGGACTTTCTTTGACAGAATATATAATTTCCTGCTATGGAGCCCGCAAAGGGGTTGTAGATACTGCTGTGCGAACAGCAGATGCTGGATATCTTACACGTAGACTTGTTGAAGTAGTTCAACATATTATTGTGCGTAGAAGAGATTGTGGTACTATCCGAGGTATTTCTGTAAGTCCTCAAAATGGGATGACGGAAAAACTTTTTGTCCAAACACTAATTGGTCGTGTATTAGCAGACGATATATATATCGGTTCACGATGCATTGCCGCGCGAAATCAAGATATTGGAATTGGATTAGTCAATCGATTCATAACTGCCTTTCGAGCACAACCATTTCGAGCACAACCAATATATATTAGAACCCCCTTTACTTGCCGAAGCACTTCTTGGATCTGTCAATTATGCTATGGCCGGAGTCCTACTCATAGTGATCTGGTCGAATTGGAGAGAAGCCGTAGGTATTATTGCAGGTCAATCAATTGGGGAGCCAGGGACTCAACTAACATTAAGAACTTTTCATACTGGCGGAGTATTCACAGGGGGTACTGCCGACCTTGTACGATCCCCTTCGAATGGAAAAATAAAATTCAATGAGAATTTGGTTCACCCCACACGTACCCGTCATGGGCAGCCTGCTTTTCTATGTTATATAGACTTGCATGTAACTATTCAGAGTCAAGATATTCTATATAGTGTGAATATTCCCTCAAAAAGCTTGATTCTAGTGCAAAATGATCAATATGTAAAATCCGAACAAGTAATTGCGGAGATTCGTGCCGGAACGTCCACTTTACATTTTAAAGAAAGGGTACAAAAGCATATTTATTCTGAATCAGACGGCGAAATGCACTGGAGTACTGATGTTTACCATGCGCCCGAATATCAATATGGTAATCTTCGCCGATTACCAAAAACAAGCCATTTATGGATATTGTCAGTAAGTATGTGCAGATCCAGTATAGCGTCTTTTTCACTCCACAAGGATCAAGATCAAATGAATACTTATGGTAAAAAAGATAGGGAAATTCTTGATTATTCAACGTCGGATCGAATCATGTCCAATGGCCATTGGAATTTTATCTATCCTTCTATTTTTCAAGATAATTCAGATTTGTTGGCGAAAAAGCGAAGAAATAGGTTCGTCATTCCATTACAATATCATCAAGAACAAGAGAAAGAACTAATATCCTGTTTTGGGATTTCGATTGAAATCCCCCTTATGGGTGTTTTACGTAGAAATACTATTTTTGCTTATTTTGACGATCCCCGATACAGAAAAGATAAAAAGGGTTCAGGAATTGTTAAATTTAGATATAGGACCCTAGAAGAAGAATATAGGACTCGAGCGGAAGACTCAGAAGAGGAATATGAGACCCTAGAAGACGAATACAGGACCCGAGAGGACGAATATGAATATGAAACCCTAGAAGAATCTAAATATGGAATCCTAGAAGACGAATACGAATATGAAACCCTAGAAGACGAATATGGGAGCCCAGAAAACGAATATGGGAACCCAGAGAACGAATATAGGACTTTAGAGAAAGACTCAGAAGAGGAATATGGGAGCCCAGAGAGCAAATATAGGACCCAAGAGGACGAATATGGAACTCTAGAGGAAGACTCAGAAGACGAATATGGCAGCCCCGGGGAAAGCGCAGAGGAAAAATATGGTACTTTAGAGGAAGACTCAGAAGAAGATTCAGAGGACGAATACGAGAGCCCAGAGGAAGATTCCATCTTAAAAAAAGAGGGTTTGATTGAGCATCGAGGAACAAAAGAATTTAGTCTAAAATACCAAAAAGAAGTAGATCGGTTTTTTTTCATTCTTCAAGAACTTCATATCTTGCCGAGATCTTCATCCCTAAAGATACTTGACAATAGTATTATTGGAGTGAATACACAACTCACAAAAAATACAAGAAGTCGACTAGGCGGACTGGTCCGAGTGAAGAGAAAAAAAAGCCATACGGAACTCAAAATATTTTCCGGAGATATTCATTTTCCTGAAGAGGCGGATAAGATATTAGGTGGCTGTTTGATACCGCCAGAAAGACAAAAAAAAGATTCTAAGGAATCAAAAAAAAGGAAAAATTGGGTCTATGTTCAACGGAAAAAAATTCTCAAGAGCAAGGAAAAGTATTTTGTTTCCGTTCGCCCTACAGTGGCATATGAAATGGACGAAGGAAGAAATTTAGCAACACTTTTCCCGCAGGATCTCTTGCAAGAAGAAAATAATCTCCAAATTCGACTTGTCAATTTTATTTCTCATGAAAATAGCAAGTTAACTCAAAGAATTTATCACACAAATAGTCAATTTGTTAGAACTTGCTTAGTAGTGAATTGGGAACAAGAAGAAAAAGAAAAGGCTGGTGCTTCCCTTGTTGAGGTAAGAGCAAATGATCTTATTCGCGATTTCCTAAGAATTGAGTTAGTCAAGTCCACTATTTCGTATACACGAAAAAGGTATGGTAGGACAAGTGCAGGACCGATTCCCCATAATAGGTTAGATCGCGCCAATATCAATTCTTTTTATTCCAAGGCGAAGATTGAATCACTTAGCCAACATCCAGAAGCTATTGGCACTTTGTTGAATCGAAATAAAGAATACCACTCTTTGATGATTTTGTCGGCATCCAACTGTTCTCGAATTGGTTTATTCAAGAATTCAAAACATCCCAATGCGATAAAAGAATGGAATCCTAGAATTCCTATTCGAGAAATTTTTGGGCCCTTAGGCGCTATTGTAGCTAGTATATCGCATTTTTCTTCATCTTACTATTTACTAACGCATAATAAAATCCTGTTAAAAAAATATTTGTTCGTTGACAATTTAAAACAAACCTTCCAAGTACTTCAAGAACTTAAATACTCTTTAATAGATGAAAATAAAAGGATTTCTAATTTCGATAGTAACATAATGTTGGATCCATTCCTTTTGAATTGTCACTTTGTCCATCATGATTCTTGGGAAGAGACATTGGCAATAATTCACCTTGGACAATTTATTTGTGAAAATGTATGTCTATTTAAATCGCACATAAAAAAATCCGGTCAAATTTTCATTGTAAATATGAATTCCTTTGTTATAAGAGCAGCTAAACCTTATTTGGCCACTACAGGAGCAACTGTTAATGGTCATTATGGAGAAATCCTTTACAAGGGAGATAGGTTAGTTACGTTTATATATGAAAAATCGAGATCTAGTGACATAACGCAAGGTCTTCCAAAAGTGGAACAAATCTTTGAAGCGCGTTCAATTGATTCATTATCCCCGAATCTCGAAAGGAGAATTGAGGATTGGAATGAGCGTATACCAAGAATTCTTGGGGTCCCTTGGGGATTCTTGATTGGAGCTGAGCTAACCATAGCCCAAAGTCGTATCTCTTTGGTTAATAAAATCCAAAAGGTTTATCGATCCCAAGGGGTACAGATCCATAATAGACATATAGAGATTATTATACGCCAAGTAACATCAAAAGTGCGGGTTTCCGAAGATGGAATGTCTAATGTTTTTTCGCCTGGGGAATTAATCGGACTATTGCGAGCGGAACGAGCAGGACGAGCTTTGGATGAATCGATCTATTATCGGGCAATCTTATTGGGAATAACAAGGGCTTCCCTGAATACCCAAAGTTTCATATCTGAAGCAAGTTTTCAAGAAACTGCTCGAGTTTTAGCAAAAGCTGCCCTACGAGGTCGCATTGATTGGTTGAAAGGCTTGAAAGAAAACGTAGTTCTGGGGGGGATTATACCTGTTGGTACCGGATTCCAAAAATTTGTGCATCGTTCCCCACAAGACAAGAACCTTTATTTCGAAATAAAAAAAAAAAATCTATTCGCGTCGGAAATGAGAGATTTTTTGTTTCTCCATACAGAATTAGTTTCTTCAGATTCTGACGTAACAAACAATTTTTATGAGACATAAGAACCCCCATAAAAATATTTTTTACTTTACTAGACTTTTGAACTTAGAACACTAACAGGTCAAATTTTAGATTTTTAAGATTTTTATTTTAATAAGTAAAACAAGTCAGTTAATTCATTAAGGTGGTTATGTTTATACCATGTATCAATGGCCAACTCTTATCTTAGTACAAGGTTCTCTCGGAACAATTATTATTTATTTCAAGCTATTTCGGATCTTTCTTAATCTTCAAAAAGAACTAAATTCCGTAATGGAATGGTAGGATTAAAAAAAAGGAAGTGTGGAAAAAATGACAAGAAGATATTGGAACATTAATTTGAAAGAGATGATAGAAGCAGGAGTTCATTTTGGTCATGGTATTAAGAAATGGAATCCTAAAATGGCCCCTTACATTTCGGCAAAGCGTAAAGGTACTCATATTATAAATCTCGCTAGAACGGCTCGTTTTTTATCAGAAGCTTGTGATTTAGTTTTTGATGCAGCAAGTCAGGGAAAAAGTTTCTTAATTGTTGGTACCAAAAAAAGAGCAACAGATTTAGTAGCATCAGCTGCAATAAGGGCTCGTTGTCATTATGTTAATAAAAAGTGGTTCAGTGGTATGTTAACGAATTGGTCGATTACGAAAACTAGACTTTCTCAATTTAGAGACTTAAGAGCAGAAGAAAAAATGGGAAAATTCCACCATCTCCCAAAAAGAGATGTGGCAATCTTGAAGAGAAAATTATCTACTTTGCAAAGGTATCTCGGCGGGATCAAATATATGACGAGATTGCCAGACATTGTGATCGTCCTTGATCAGCAAAAAGAGTATATAGCTCTTCGGGAATGTGCCATTTTGGGGATTCCTACTATTTCTTTAGTCGATACAAATTGTGACCCGGATCTCGCGAATATATCGATTCCAGCCAACGATGACACTATGACTTCAATTCGATTGATTCTTAACAAATTAGTATTTTCAATTTGTGAGGGCCGTTCTCTCTATATAAGAAATCGTTGATTAAGAATATATAGTGAATTCTTGGGCAACTGCGTAAATTTATGGAATCACTTACTTTACTATATCTTTTTTTTTGCATAGAATTTTTTTTGCATAGAAAAAAGAAGGGGAATATTGATATATATTAGAGGGTATTGATATATATTATGATCTGATGTGCTTTCTTGGTATCCTAAATATAAGATTAATACTTCAAGTTGCTGAGTTGAGAAAGAGATGGTTGAATCAAAAGAATTCCTTTTTTGAAGTTCAATTTTTATCAGAGGACAATATGAATATTATACCTTGTTCCATTAAAACACTCAAGGGGTTATACGATATATCGGGTGTAGAAGTAGGCCAACACTTCTATTGGCAAATAGGAGGTTTCCAAATTCATGCCCAAGTACTCATCACTTCTTGGGTCGTAATTACTATCTTGCTAGGTTCAGTTGTCATAGCTGTTCGGAATCCACAAACCATCCCGACCGACGGTCAGAATTTTTTTGAATATGTCCTTGAGTTTATTCGAGACTTGAGCAAAACTCAGATTGGAGAAGAATATGGTCCCTGGGTTCCCTTTATTGGAACTATGTTCCTTTTTATTTTTGTTTCGAATTGGTCGGGTGCTCTTTTACCTTGGAAAATTATAGAGTTACCCCATGGGGAATTAGCAGCGCCCACGAATGATATAAATACTACTGTTGCTTTAGCTTTACTCACGTCAGCGGCATATTTTTATGCTGGTCTTAGCAAAAAAGGATTGAGCTATTTCGAGAAATATATTAAACCAACTCCAATCCTTTTACCAATTAACATCCTAGAAGATTTCACAAAACCATTATCGCTTAGCTTTCGACTTTTCGGGAATATATTGGCGGATGAATTAGTCGTTGTTGTTCTTGTTTCTTTAGTCCCCTTAGTAATCCCTATACCGGTCATGTTTCTTGGATTATTTACAAGCGGTATTCAAGCTCTTATTTTTGCAACATTAGCCGCAGCCTATATAGGTGAATCCATGGAGGGTCATCATTGAATTGACTCTTTTTGGAAATAGTATTTTTTTTTTTTGCAGCTTAGCTCAATTCATGCATGGTTCCAGATAATCTGCTTGGTTGCAAAAAAATAGTTAGAAATGCGTATGAATATATAGCCTAGAGTTGTAGGAGAGAGAATAGAATAGACTATATTATGGAATTTTCAAAGTATATATGCATTAAGGAGGGTGGAGTCAGGCTAGATCTATACTATAATATCCTTAATGTCTATAAGTGGAGTCCTCTTTTATGCAGGTTTCCACTTTAAGCAATGATTTTAGAATCCGATTCAATAGAAAATGAGAAAATATGCAAACAAAATAGAAGAAACAAATGTATATATATAGGATATTATATTATATATTCCTAGGTTAGATTCATTATCTAATCCGATATATGGATATGGAATTCCCTTCTATGTAGTTCGGACAATTCACATTATCATTTCAATTTGATTTCAATTTGTACTTTTTAGTTACTTTACTTCTCCCCAATAGAGCTTAGAAGTAAGAATTTATTGGTTGATTGTATCCTTAACCATTTCTTTTTTTTGACACGAGGAACTACTCACCATGAATCCACTAATTGCTGCTGCTTCTGTTATTGCTGCTGGATTGGCCGTAGGGCTTGCTTCTATTGGACCTGGAGTTGGTCAAGGTACTGCTGCAGGACAAGCTGTAGAAGGTATTGCGAGACAGCCAGAAGCAGAAGGTAAAATACGAGGTACTTTATTGCTTAGTCTAGCTTTTATGGAAGCTTTAACAATTTATGGACTAGTTGTGGCACTAGCGCTTTTATTTGCGAACCCTTTTGTTTAATCTTAAAAAAAAAATTCTTTCGATTTCGATTAGATACTTTTTTCTTTTTTTAGTAAATTGGTATTTGCTTCCACAATTCCAATTATATCAATACTTTATTTAATTTACTCCTATTTATTACTCCTGGAATTATCTATTTATCGGGACAGATAATACCCCATTCTAGGAAGGGCTGAGTTGAGTATTATTAATTTAGAAGATATGCTCACCTTCTTATTTCCCGTCCTTAGTTTAGGAAAGTGGAAAGTTTTTTCCTTTTATTTTAGGAATTTTGGGAACAGAACATTTCAACAAAGGAAGTCTTTCACCGGTCAAACAAGACGTAAGACTTAATCTAAAAGAAATTACTAGATTGAATCTATTTGCATTAAAAAAACCGATCAAAAAAGGGCGAGCGAAGTAAGTGATCGAAAAACTTTGTTCTTTGTTCGTCCTATCTATAAGAGGAGAGCATATGAAAAATGTAACCCATTCTTTCGTTTTTTTAGCTCACTGGCCATCCGCTGGCAGTTTCGGGCTTAATACCGATATTTTAGCAACAAATCTAATAAATCTAACTGTAGTGGTTGGTGTTTTGATTTTTTTTGGAAAGGGAGTGTGTGCGAGTTGTCTATTTCAAGAATAGATTGGATCTATCCGGCTGCACTTTATAATATTTTTTAGTATTTTTCGGATAAATAAGAAAAGGGTGCACGATCTCGACGAATTACTTCTGAATAAATTCAGAAATCATATGGAAGAACCATAGCATTTCGCGACTCATTGGTAAATCAACTTTGATTCTCTATAAACCAAGAATGTGAGACCATTAACACGGTTAAAGCTAAACTGCTTGAAGTCCAGGCAAAAAGAGGTACTCTTTCTACAACTATATTAGTATTAGTACCAATTTAAACGGGAAATAGCTAATGTAAAATTTATCTGATATAGAACACTCATATCGATAAAATGGTTTGAACTATTTACTAGAAAAAAAAGGGGGCACCCTGCCCTTTTTTAACCAATGCCGAATCGACGACCTATGTATAAAAAAGAGAAATTTTTTGGATTTGAAGAAAAAAAAAATAAAAAAGAATTCTATTAATTTTCATTTTCCATTTATTTAGTTAGTTTTTCTTAATGAAATTGAAATTATTAACTAGAGGGCAAATAAAAATAAAGAAACAACTTTGCTGACCATGATATATTTTTATCTAGGCGGAAGAGTCCTCTTAATATTTATCTAGTCTTATATAGGTTTCGGTATATTGAAATATAAACATAAAAAAGAAGATAGAGGATAGGCTCATTACTTAAAAAAAAGATATGGAAATAGCTATAGAAAAAAAAAAAGGAGCGTGAGAGCCAAATGAATCGAAAGATTCATGTTTGGTTCGGGAAGAGATCATAAAAGTTGTAAACTTACAAAATAATCTACTTTCATTAAAAGATTTATTAGATAATCGAAAACAGAGGATCTTGAGTACTATTCGAAATTCAGAAGAATTGCGTAGAGGGACCATTGAGCAACTCGAAAAAGCTCGGATTCGATTACAGAAAGTCGAACTAGAAGCGGATGAGTATCGAATGAATGGATACTCTGAGATAGAACGAGAAAAAGCAAATTTGATTAATGCTACTTCTATTAGTTTGGAACAATTGGAAAAGTCTAAAAACGAAACCCTTTATTTTGAAAAACAAAGGGCAATGAATCAGGTCCGACAGCGGGTTTTCCAACAGGCCGTACAAGGAGCTCTAGGAACTCTGAATAGTTGTTTGAATACCGAGTTACATTTCCGTACGATTCGTGCTAATATTGGCATTCTCGGGTCCCTGGAATGGAAGAAATAATTAAATTAATTAGGCCTTGAACTTCTACTTTCGTTTAGAATTTAGGCATTATTTTTCCCCTTGCTTCCGAAAAAAGAGTCAAGAAACACTAATGGCAACCCTTCGAGTCGACGAAATTCATAAAATTCTCCGCGAACGTATTGAACAATATAATAGGAAAGTAGGGATTGAGAATATAGGTCGCGTAGTTCAAGTGGGGGATGGGATTGCTCGTATTATAGGTCTTGGTGAAATAATGTCAGGTGAATTAGTCGAATTTGCAGAAGGTACTAGGGGTATTGCTCTGAATTTGGAATCCAAAAATGTTGGGATTGTATTAATGGGCGATGGGTTGATGATACAAGAGGGAAGTTTTGTAAAAGCAACAGGAAGAATTGCTCAGATACCCGTGAGTGAGGCTTACTTGGGTCGTGTTGTAAATGCTCTGGCTAAACCTATTGATGGGAAAGGCGAAATTATAGCTTCCGAATCTCGCTTAATTGAATCTCCTGCTCCAAGTATAATTTCCAGGCGTTCCGTATACGAACCTCTTCAAACAGGGCTTATTGCTATCGATTCGATGATCCCTATAGGGCGCGGTCAGCGAGAGTTAATTATTGGGGACAGACAGACTGGCAAAACAGCAGTAGCCACAGATACAATTCTCAATCAAAAAGGGCAAGGTGTAATATGTGTTTATGTAGCTATCGGTCAAAGAGCATCCTCCGTAGCTCAAGTAGTAACTACTTTCCATGAGGAGGGGGCCATGGAATACACTATTGTAGTAGCTGAAATGGCGGATTCACCTGCTACATTACAATACCTCGCTCCTTATACGGGAGCAGCCCTGGCTGAGTATTTTATGTACCGCGAACGGCATACTTTAATAATTTATGATGATCTCTCCAAACAGGCACAAGCTTATCGCCAAATGTCCCTTCTATTAAGAAGACCTCCCGGACGTGAGGCTTATCCAGGGGATGTTTTTTATTTGCATTCACGCCTTTTAGAAAGAGCCGCTAAATTAAATTCTCTTTTAGGCGAAGGAAGTATGACCGCTTTACCAATAGTTGAGACTCAATCTGGAGACGTTTCCGCCTATATTCCTACTAATGTAATCTCCATTACAGATGGACAAATATTCTTATCTGCGGATCTATTCAATGCCGGAATTCGACCCGCTATTAATGTGGGTATTTCTGTTTCCAGAGTAGGATCCGCGGCTCAAATTAAAGCCATGAAACAAGTAGCTGGCAAATCAAAATTGGAACTAGCGCAATTCGCAGAGTTACAAGCCTTTGCACAATTCGCCTCTGCTCTCGATAAAACAAGTCAGAATCAATTGGCAAGGGGTCGACGATTAAGGGAATTGCTTAAACAATCCCAGGCAAATCCTCTCCCAGTGGAAGAGCAGATAGCTACTATTTATACCGGAACAAGAGGATATCTTGATTCGTTAGAAATTGAACAGGTAAATAAATTTCTGGATGAGTTACGTAAACATCTAAAAGATACTAAACCTCAATTCCAAGAAATTATATCTTCTAGCAAGACATTCACCGAGCAAGCGGAAATCCTTTTGAAGGAAGCTATTCAGGAACAGCTGGAACGGTTTTCTCTTCAGTAACAAATAAATTTTGCATGTCTACTCTTGTTAGTAGAATAGGAATCGTTGAGAAAGCTTTTTCATTTGAATCATGCAAAAAAGTTTTCTTTGTTTTTAGTTTAGTATAGTTATTTAAAGAATAGATAGAAATAAGATTGCGTCCAATAGGATTTGAACCTATACCAAAGGTTTAGAAGACCTCTGTCCTATCCATTAGACAATGGACGCTTTTCTTTCATATTTTATTCTTTCTTTTATTTTTTTGCTTCTTCCGAGAAAAAACTGTTAGACCAAAACTCTTTTAGGAAATCAAAAAATCCAGATACAAATGCATGATGTATATATTATATCATGCATATATCATAAAGAAGGAGTATGGAGGCGGTAGTGGGAATCGAACCCGCAACCCCAAGGTTATGAGCCTTATGAGCTACCAAACTGCTCTATACTCTTAAACTAAAGAGGGGTAACTAGTGGATAAAAGAGGGTTGGATACGCCCCTCTACCAATATCTATACAAATAGAATAGTCCATTTATACAGAATGGTAAAGAGGGCTCCTCTATGATTATCAATTCCAGAAATCCATACAAATACGAAAGGGTATTTTATCCTTACCAACTGGATCTTGTTGCACCCGGTAACAAACATTCATAAACCATTTCTCGAAGTACGTGTCCGGATAGCCCAAAATGTCGATAGTTAGCTCTAGGTCTTCCGGTCAAAAAACAACGTCGATGAAGGCGTGTAGGTGCACTATTACGCGGTAGGGATTGCAATTTTTCTCGCATTTTCGTTTTTTCACTCAAACTCAAGGGAGAAACTTTGCTTCTTATCTTTTTTTTTAAAGATTGACGAATCAAATGATATTTCTGTTCTAATTTCTGCCGCTTCTTCTCCCTCTGAATCAAACTTTTTTTTGCCATAATGTGTCGTTGCTATTATTACCAAGTATACGGTTCTAATCCTAGATGGAAAAATAAATAGAAAAAGAAATCTAAAAAGGCAGATCCTCCCTCTCTATCAAGAGTAATGAACTAGGTGCTGATACAGTACAAAAAAACAAACTAAATTAACCAAACTTGCCTGATGTTGAGGCAATCAAGAAAGCTGCATAAGTGAATATATAACCCACGGAAAAGTGAGCTAATCCAACCAATCTTGCTTGCACAATGGAAAGAGCCACGGGCTTATCTCTCCAGCGAATTAAATTAGCTAAAGGTGTGCGTTCATGAGCCCATGCTAAAGTCTCAATTAATTCCTGCCAATACCCCCGCCAGGAAATTAAGAACATAAATCCAGTAGCCCAAACAAGATGTCCAAATAAGAACATCCACGCCCATACCGATAAACTATTCATCCCAAAAGGATTATATCCATTGATAAGTTGTGAAGAGTTTAACCATAGGTAATCTCTTAACCATCCCATCAAATAAGTGGAGGATTCATTAAATTGTGAAACGTTGCCCTGCCATAATGTGATATGTTTCCAATGCCAATAAAAAGTAACCCACCCAATGGTATTTAACATCCAGAAAACTGCCAAATAAAATGCGTCCCAAGCAGAAATATCACAAGTACCGCCGCGCCCTGGGCCGTCACAAGGAAAACTATATCCAAAATCCTTTTTATCTGGCATTAATTTGGAACCGCGTGCATCTAAAGCGCCCTTTACTAAAATCAATGTAGTTGTATGCAAACCTAGAGCAATAGCATGATGAACCAAGAAATCCCCAGGTCCTATTGTTAAGAAAAGCGAATTACTATTCTCATTAACAGCATTCAACCATCCGGGCAACCATAGGCTTCGACCCGCATTGAAAGCGGGGCCATTCGTTGAAGATAAGAGTATATCGAACCCATATGTCGTCTTGCCATGAGCAGATTGTATCCATTGGGCAAATATAGGTTCGATCAAGATTTGCTTTTCTGGAGTACCAAAAGCAAGCATGACGTCGTTATGAACATAAAGGCCCAAGGTATGGAATCCTAGAAAGAGGCTAGCCCAACTTAAATGAGATATGATAGCTTCTTTATGGTCTAACATTCTTGCCAATACATTATCCTCATTCTGTTCCGGATTGTAATCCCTAATGAAAAAAATAGCTCCATGAGCAAAAGCCCCTGTCATGATGAACCCTGCAATATATTGGTGATGAGTATATAAAGCAGCTTGAGTAGTAAAGTCTTGTGCTATGAATGCATAAGGAGGTAAAGAGTACATATGTTGAGCTACTAAGGAAGTAATAACCCCTAAAGAAGCTAGAGCAAGACCTAACTGAAAATGAATCGAATTGTTGATTGTGTCATAAAGGCCCTTATGCCCACGCCCTAATCGACCCCCCGGAGGAGTATGCGCTTCTAAAAGATCTTTAATACTGTGCCCAATTCCGAAGTTAGTTCGATACATGTGACCGGCAATGAGAAAAATAAATGCAATAGCTAAATGATGGTGAGCCATATCGGTCAGCCACAAACTTTGTGTTTGTGGATGGAATCCCCCAAGAAGAGTTAGAATGGCAGTTCCCGCTCCTTGAGCGGTACCAAATAAATGATTACTCGAATCAGGGTTTTGGGCATAAAGATTCCATTGACCCGTCAAAAGGGGTCCCAACCCCTGGGGATAGGGTAATACATCTAAGAAATTATTCCATCGAACGTACTCCCCCCTGGATGCGGGAATAGCAACATGAACTAAATGTCCTGTCCAAGCCAAAGAACTTACCCCGAAAAGTCCTGACAAATGATGATTGAGACGAGATTCCGCGTTTTTGAACCACGAAAGGCTTGGTTTCCATTTGGGTTGTAGATGTAACCAACCCGCTATTAAGGACAGCGTAGAAAGAAATAATAGAAAAAGAGCTCCAGTATAAAGATCCTCATTGGTGCGTAATCCTATTGTATACCACCACTGATAAACTCCAGAATAAGCAATATTCACTGGACCAGCAGCACCTCCTCGAGTAAAGGCTTCCACAGCGGGTTGACCAAAATGAGGATCCCAAATCGCATGAGCAATAGGTCTTACGTGTAAAGGATCCTGTATCCATGATTCAAAATTTCCTTGCCAAGCTACATGAAACAGATTTCCGGACGTCCATAGAAAGATTATTGCTAATTGCCCAAAGTGAGAAGCAAAAATGTTCTGATAAAGACGTTCTTCAGTAATATCATCATGACTTTCGAAATCATGTGCGGTAGCAATACCAAACCAAATACGACGAGTAGTGGGGTCCTGAGCTAAGCCTTGGCTAAACCTGGGAAATCTTAATTCCATAATGCCTTTCAAATCCTCCTAGCCACTATCCTACTGCAATAATTCTCGCTAAGAAGAATGCCCATGTCGTGGCAATTCCACCCAGAAGGTAATGGGTTACTCCTACAGCGCGTCCTTGTATAATGCTCAAGGCTCTAGGCTGAGTAGCAGGAGCAACTTTTAATTTGTTATGAGCCCAAACGATAGATTCAATGAGTTCTTGCCAATAACCACGGCCGCTGAATAAAAACATTAAACTGAAGGCCCAGACAAAATGAGCACCTAAGAAAAAAAGACCATATGCAGATAATGAAGAACCATAAGACTGAATGACTTGCGATGCCTGTGCCCACAAGAAATCTCGAAGCCACCCATTAATCGTAATGGAACTCTGTGCAAAGTTTCCCCCTGTAATATGAGTTACCACCCCTTGATCACTTATAGTACCCCAAACATCCGACTGCATTTTCCAACTGAAATGGAAAATGACTACCGAAATTGCATTGTACATCCAGAATAAACCTAAGAAAACATGATCCCAGGCGGATACTTGACATGTTCCCCCTCGGCCAGGCCCATCGCAAGGAAAGCGAAAACCTAGATTTGCTTTATCGGGTATCAAACGGGAACTCCGAGCAAATAAAACACCTTTCAAAAGTATTAATACAGTCACATGTATGGTAAATGCATGAATGTGATGGACTAAAAAATCTGCGGTTCCTAATGGAATAGGTAACAAAGCCACTTTGCCACCTACTGCTACTAACTCGCCGCCTCCCCACGTTAAGCTAGTACTTGTTGTTGCACCAGGAGCTGTTACGCCAGGCGCAGTAGCATGGATATTTTGTACCCATTGAGCAAAGATAGGTTGTAATTGTATGGCAGTATCCGAAAACATATCTTGTGGACGGCCTAAAGCACTCATGGTATCATTATGAATGTACAAGCCAAAACTGTGAAAACCTAGAAATATACATACCCAGTTAAGGTGGGATATGATTGCATCGCGGTGTCTAAGGACGCGATCTAATAGATCGTTGTATCGAGTAGTTGGATCATAGTCTCTTACCATAAAAATTGCTGCATGTGCAGCAGCACCGACTATTAGAAATCCGCCAATCCACATGTGGTGTGTGAACAAGGAAAGTTGTGTACCATAGTCAGTAGCTAGGTATGGATAGGGAGGCATAGAATACATATGATGAGCTACAACAATGGTTGTAGAGCCTAGCATAGCTAGGTTAAGAGATAATTGAGCATGCCATGACGTTGTTAAGATTTCATAAAGACCCTTATGGCCTTGTCCTGTAAATGGGCCCTTGTGAGCCTCCAAAATATCTTTAAGTCCATGGCCAATACCCCAATTGGTCCTATACATATGACCTGCGATTAGGAAAAGAATAGCAATAGCTAAATGATGGTGCGCAATATCGGTCAGCCAGAGACCACCGGTTACTGGATCTAGTCCTCCGCGAAAAGTCAGAAATTCTGCGTATTTGGACCAATTTAAAGTGAAAAAAGGGGTTGCTCCTTCGGCAAAACTAGGATAAAGTTGAGCCAAAAGGTCCCGATTCAAGATAAATTCATGAGGAAGTGGTATCTCTTTAGGATCCACCCCAGCGTCAAGAAATTGGTTAATTGGTAAAGATACATGAATTTGGTGCCCCGCCCAAGAAAGAGACCCAAGTCCTAATAATCCCGCTAAGTGGTGATTCAACATGGATTCTACATCTTGGAACCAGGCCAATTTGGGAGCGGCTTTGTGATAATGGAACCAACCAGCAAAAAGCATTAACGCTGCAAAAATCAATGCACCAATTGCAGTACAATAGAGTTGTAATTCACTAGTTATTCCAGATGCTCGCCAAAGCTGAAAAAAACCAGAGGTTATTTGGATTCCTCGGAAACCCCCGCCTACATCACCATTCAATATTTCTTGCCCTACTATAGGCCAAACTACCTGAGCACTGGGTCCAATGTGAGTAGGATCACTTAGCCATGCTTCATAATTGGAAAAACGGGCGCCATGAAAGTACATGCCACTCAACCAAAGAAAGATAATGGAAAGTTGCCCGAAATGAGCACTAAAGACTTTTCGAGAAATCTCCTCCAAATCACCAGTATGACTATCGAAATCGTGAGCATCAGCATGTAGGTTCCAGATCCAAGTGGTAGTATCAGGGCCCTTAGCTAGTGTTCTTGAGAAATGGCCGGGTCTGGCCCATTCCTCAAAAGATGTTTTTACAGGATCCCTATCCACAACAATTTTTACTTCTGGTTCCGGCGAACGAATAATCATTAAGTCCTCCTCTTTCCGGACAAGACATACAAAGAGACCCGCCAACTGTCTTTTTAGTGAATCTTTGAAAGATATATATTTTGAAAGATAGATTTTGAAAGATAGATTTTGAAAGATAGATATTGTGATTAGTTCTTTTCTTTACTATCTACCATCCTTCTATTTTTTTTTTAGTTATTCACTGGAGCAATTATATATTGAAGTCAATCCGAGGCAAGTGTTCGGGTCTATTATGACATAAAGATTAGGTGCCTAACGGACATTGTTTATCTTGAAAAACAAATATTTCTCGACGTAAGAAAAAAATCTTTTTTATTTTTAATTTAAGAAACTAGTGTATTTTTTTTGAGGGCATAAGCTCCTATCTATATCTACTTTCCTTGAGCATAATATAGGGTTTTTTATTTGATTCTAAATTCCAAGATAACTCATTAGAATTATTAATAAGATGGTCCTAATATATTAGCAATATTTAGATTGCCCCCTCTTTTTATTCACTTTATTACTTCTATTCTAGACCCTATCCCTATGGTTTATTCTTATGAAATATCATATAAAATAGAAGGTATAAGAAATGGATATAATGAAATTCTTGATTCGATCTTACGACCTAATTTATTTGATTAATGGATCAACAACCAAACCACCCATTTTATGAAAAAGAAGGAGCATGGTCTTATTCAAATTCAAAGCGCTTCGTAATCTTCAACCAGTTCTGTGCTTCAATATAATTTCCCGGAGTAAGCGCTATAGCTTGTTTCCAATATTCAGCAGCTTGATCAAACCAAGCTTCCGCAATTTCCGAATCACCCTGTAGAATGGCCTGTTCTCCTCGGTCGGAATAGGAAGTTCCTTCCCTTAGAACCGTACTTGAGAGTTTCCTACCTCATACGGCTCAGAAATTGCTATCTGAATTTCCCCTATCTTAACTGAATTCGATTTATCAAAAATCGATCCAATTTGTTCTTGGGTTAAGCAGAAGAAATTAATTACCTAAGTTTCAAACCCTAATTTTTATCAATAATCAGTTTGATCTTTTTTCCCACCTTCAGAAGAATGAAGCATAGATAGATATAGAGCCTTCGTTCAAATTTTCTGAGAGGTAACTATCCCGGTTTCATATATGAAATCTCTATAGAATCCTTGAAAAAGACTTTTTTCCATAAGAAAGAAAAAAGAACTTACTATCTTTGGGATCTGATACTACACCGCTGCTTAATCCCTTAGTGGATCGGCTCTATTACATAAGCGGATTCCTAAATTTTGCCCCATATCATGGGATAAGTAAGCAGTTTTTTTTAGTTGTATCGACCCAGTCGCTCACTAATTGATCTTTACGGTGCTTTCTCTATCAATTTGAGAAACTTTATCCATAGAGTAGTAGTATAGGCCATACTTTCTTCGTTTTTTGATTCTCGTGAAGTGTCCTTCCTTCCTACAGCTGATAGGGAAAAATCGTTGTTTTTACGATCCCTATGTAGAAAGCCCTTTTTTTCTAGTATTTACTAGAAAATTTGATCCTCTCTTTTTTTTTTTTCTTTCTATAGTGGAGATAGTCGCACGTAATGACAGATCACGGCCATATTATTAAAAGCTTGCGGTAAGAAGGGGTTTCGTTCTAGTGCCCGGAAATAATATTCCAAAGCCTTTGTATGCTCTCCATTGCTTGTGTGTATAAGGCCTATGTTATAGAGTATATAACTTCGATCATAGGGATCGATTTCTAGTCGCGTAGCTTCATAATAATTTTGCAAAGCTTCCGCATAATTTCCTTCGGATTGAGCCAACATCCGTTACGGTCGTTCATTCTATTCAAAAAATCTCCGTTCCAAAACCGTACATGAGGTTTTCATCTCATACGGCTCCTCCCTTCTGTACATAATAGTACTAAGCGAAATAATCTATAGAATCAAAATAGAATTAGTCCCGTCTCATTATGAACCGAAAGGGGCTGGTATTTTTCCAAGAAATCTCTAGCCAACCTTCCCACAAGAGGTTTTTCTTAACACCAATGAATTCTATTAATGCTAGAGGAAAACGATAGCTCCAATAATTTCTTTGTTCTCAACGCCTCCTATTTAGAGGAATTAGCTACTTCAACGATCTTTGATGGTTATAGGGGTATCCAAAGTACAAACCTGATGGTTGTTTGTTATCCCAACCATTCTTCCCAGCCCTGATACCGATCAGGAAAGGGGTAATTTCTAACAAAGTTTTTCTCTTGTTGATTCCTATTTCTAGGTGTAGTGCTTTTCTCCCCTATGCTGCCTACGGATACTAATAGAGTAGGATTGGCCTGTAATCCATACCATACCATATCCTGTAGGTGTAACCTTTCGCTCAATACTCAAATCTACAATTGAAGTATCTGAAGCCGCATCAATCGAGGATACACGACGGAAGGAATTGTTAGTTCGCCTCACCTTCCCGAAGCGTGGGTTTGTTTGCTTTACAAATTTGGTTCTCTCTATGCCAACCCCCCTCTCTTTTTCGTAAGACTGAGGTATAGGTAGGGCTAAAAAAAAGCAAAAAAAAGAGTCAAATCGCACCATCTCTATAATAAGTAAATGCCTTTTTTTCTCCTGAGGTTGTCGGAATTATTCGCAATAAAATATTGGCTACAATTGAGGAGGTCTTATCAATGAAATTTCCATTTCCACGGGATCTAGGCATAATTCCCAACCCATTCTATATAGAATTGTTTTCATTCCTTCACAAAATAACATAAAAACAAACACATTCGATTCTTATAATTATAAATAGA